>NW_007252030.1:782545-785408 GCF_000164805.1 Carlito syrichta
CCTAAAATTAAAGTAGCTAAAAAAATTTTTCTGTCTTTCTAACACAGCATTAACCTCATACAATGTCTGTAAACCATATTCAGCATATCAATGGGGTGGCAAAGATATGAGGATCATTAAATAGGGGAGTTGCTTGAGAATGACAAATCCCTCATAAAAGGCATTGGTTAAACAATTAGTAAAATGCATTCAGTACAAGATATCTTATAAACATTAGCACGATAAACAATTTTAACAGTTTGATATTCATTCCAAACAAGAAATATATAAGGAGATTGCAAGTATGCTCTAATAAGGTATGACTGAGTTTGTCCAGCAGATCTAGACAGGCTGACTGGTTGAAGGGCTGTGAGAGCTCTCCATAGATGAGGCTGAATAATCTGCCGGATGCCATACTTGATGGACAGTAATGGAGGCACCCATCCATTGGAATGTCACCTAGCTGTGGCAAGCGTAGAGCCATTAAAAACCCCAGTTATTAATATATAGTCTTTTACCGGGCACAGGATAGTCCACCTTAGAGTTATAAGCACAGTCTCTCCACTTCAGGAAGCCAGTATCTCGCTGGATGTGTGACCAGTCCTTTTCTGTATCATTGAAGGGGCAAGCAGGTATGCTGACAGGTGGTGAAGCTCTAGTCGCATGACTAGGGTTGGTTCCTCCAGGCATTAACATCTCCAGCCACCAACCATCCTGATAAGGGCTTTCTGTACTCAGAGGCTTAAAGGCAGACATTAAGCAAGAAACCCGGTACCTGAGCATGAAATAAAGCAGGCCCTCCCATTTTCCTGTAAGGAGATCCTTCCATATTACCATAGGTTTAATTCTTTCATCCAGGTTCCAATGTCTAGCCATAGCTGAATTGCCTATGAACCCAAATTTAAATGGTTTACAACAAACAAGGCATGATTTAAAATATGGTGGGGAGAACTATACTTGAACCTCCCATCTTGTAATTTAATTATTTGATTTTTAAAGTTTGGTGAGCTTTTTCAACTATGGCTTGACTTGGTGAATTGTAGGGAATTCTTGTGGGGTGAAAAAATGATAAATAGGAGCAAAATTGCTGGAAAAATTTAGACGTGTATGCCAGACCATTGTCAGGGAGGCCGGATATGCCTACAGTCAGGAACCCGAATAGGTGAAGTAAACTTTGGGCATGAACAGGAAAGAGCAGGACCTTAAGCAAATGTTATTTGGATTTAACAAAACATCAAGTGAGAGCATAGGCAAAAACTATTAAGCAAACGATGATGAAAAGAGTTACTGTCCCAAAAAAACAATGTTGGAAAAGTGAAAGTTCCATAAATTGTATGTATTCATTAACATAAGTTGAAATATTTCCTTGTAAATTATTTATAGCTGTACTTTAATAAGGAAATATAGCTACTTTGACACAAAGTCTGAAGAAAGAAAGATTGAAAACATTAGAGACATGTAGTTAGGTTATAGCTTAAATTGAGAATTAAAAACAGGTAAACATTGGCAAGAGAAAACAGTTTCCTTTGTTTTTATAATAAGTCTGACATACTTTTACAACAATTGATATGCTAGAGAGTGATACCTAGGTTTTTTTTGCCACTCATCCTATGTTGGATAGTAATCCTTATGCCTGGAAGGAGATTTTAAAGTTCGTTAGCAATTTGGCAGTGCTGTTAGTAAAATTAATTTACCTGGCCTTCAGGCAATTTAGAAGGGGGTGAGGTAGGTGTGGTTCCTGGAGCTTGCTGCTTATCTCACCCTAAAGACTGAATCAAGAACTTGAAGAGTTTAAGTACTAAAGTTTCTAAAAGCATGTCATAACACAAAATCACAGTAGTTATTGTAAATGTTACTTATTTAGCCGAAATGACAGTCCAACGATTTTGAAAAGAAAAAAAACCTCGCTCTTTTGTAACAAAGACGGGGGGAGGGGGCTAACTGAATTTTGTCTCTTCCTTTTTTTTTCCCACTAACTTTTACCTACCATGTTTGATAAACTTATACCATTTTTTTGGCATGCTTAAACCGTATTTTTGTTCTATACTTTCTTCAACCAGCCATTTTATTATAGAACAAAAATATACCATACAATTTTTTTATACAATTATTTATCTTTCCTTTATTCTTTCTTACTAAAAACATACCTTACACCAACAACTTTCTTACATTTTTTTCTAACCTCAGAGCTCTAACCAAAGCAATAAGTTTATATGCAGTGAAAGGCTTAGATAGGATCCAACGTGGAACTATTAGGGAAATCCAAAGCTATACAAAAGGCACCCAAAAAGCACCCAAGTTAGCCTGTTTATTAACACTTTTGTTTTGTAGTTAGCTAGCAGGATTCATTTACATGATCCCTTTACTTTCCTCTGGAAAGAAGGTTGATATAGTCCCAGTTTAGATATAACTTGAGAGAAACTTATCATAAGAAAACAACAAAGAAGAATTTTTAAACATCCTTTTGTCCCAGCCACCCCCTTGAGAAGAGACCTATTAAGCCATGTGGAAACTTGAAATGGCTTTCCAAGTACATATGGGGGTGGGGGGGTATGAGAGAGGACAAAGGAGGTGAAAACCTTTCTTATTTTGTTTACTGAATTTGCCTTGAACGCTTGCAATTCATTATTGTTTATATTATATATATATTACTTATATTACTTATATATTGCTTATATCGCATATATTACTTATATTACTTATTTTGGCTGAGGATTCAAAGGTATACTTTTAAAATGAAATGATAGAACTACAGTCATTAGCATAAGTTCTTCCATAGCAGTATTTAGAATCTGTAAGCTTTCATACTCAGTTTGAAAGTTTTCCCACTGATTTGCTCATGCTCATTAATCCTCTTTGTTCTCAGTTTCCTCCCTGCCTTAAG
>NW_007252030.1:785839-809223 GCF_000164805.1 Carlito syrichta
CCTGCAAAACAAGACTTAGTGAGAAAGTGCCCTCTGGTGGCCATCCTACATTGAAGGATGGCCATTCAGACATGCAGAGGGTTTGAAACTTTTTTCTGTGGATGGTTACACTCAGATTATGAGCCCTTTCTTTTACATCTGAAAGGTGGTCAGTCATCAGGGTTAGGGGGATAGTCAGCATCTGCCCCATGTTTTCTGTCCACAATAACACAACCACAAACACAACAGACAAAATGAAGCTACTAACATAAAAGTGTGGTTTTCCGTGGCCGTGAAGACAAAAACAAAACTGAGCTGAGGGTGAGTCAGATCCTCTCGGTGATTGACTTTCCTCACAGTGGAGGGATTCCTCGTCCTCCAGGGAGGGATTCCACGTCCTCTCAAAGGGGGCAAGGGATGTCTTCCAAGACACTGGCCGACAGCCCACCAGCGTGTCCGCTTAAGCCAATGCCGACCTTGATACCAAATGGAATTCCTACAGAAAGAGCTGAAAAATACTGATGCACGCTAAAAACGAGTGCACTCACCTGCCGGCGTTGGAACCCTCCGGGCTGGGGGTCTTGGGGGTCTCTGGAATCCTGGACACCTAAATGTAGTACCCCAAAGTCCTAAATCCGAGAGACCACCAAAGAGCCAGCTCCGATGCAAACACATGAGGGTCTTTTTATTCAGGCTCAAGTCTGGGCTCCCGTATGTAACTGACACAACGGTACAGGAATGAGAGCCCCAACCTAGTAGAGCAAGTAGTTTATATACACAGTTACGAGGGAGGGACTGGGCGTGACCGGCTTTTCCTAGGCTTGAGACGTTATCTAATTAGAAGAAGGCATGATGTAGAAAACGAAGTCCACAGACCTTGCATAATTAGTTCTCAATTAGGTTCGTGGTGATGTCAGGGGACAGGAGAGCTTGAGATTGGTTGGTTCGTTTTTGATGTGTGCGGGAGTGGGCTCAGTTACCCATGATTGACTACTAATGGCCAAACAAGCAGAGTGAAGGTAGTTAAGCCTCCTGGAATGTTAGATAAGCTATGGTTTACAGTCAGCTTCGGTCGTATGAGCAGGTTTGAAACAACACAGAGTCCACCAGAAGAGTGGCTGGCACCACAGAGCCTACCATAATTTAAGCAAAGGAATGTCCGGGAGGGGCTTATTGCTTTAACATTCACACACTGCCAGCAGTGGTTGCAGAAGCAGAAGAAGCCGGTTATTTCTTTTAACATGGTTATTATGGGACAAACAAAAACTTAACAAAGTTCTAAGTACAAACACTGCAAATATTTTATAACTTTACGGTCATAGTTACTACCAGGCACCTTACATATGCCTAGTCTTACGGGGTTTGAGGTAGGGATTTATAAAATACAGTGAACGTGAGGTAGGAATTCATATAGTAAACGTTTCTTTCATAGCAAGTATAGTTCTTTTGAGTCCTTTGAGTCTCTCAGATCCTGTAGAAAATAAAGACAACAAACATGAAAGAAAAGGGCAGGGAATATGGTGATATACATTTTTAAAAGATCTTTGTTCAAAATGACTAAAATACAAAAAAATTCAATGCTTAAATAATTTTTTTTTGAGTCAGAGTCTTACTCTGTCACGCAGACTAGAGTTCAGTGGCATGTTCATGTCCACCGCAGCCTTGGCCTGCTGGGTTCAAGTGATCCTTCCTCCTCAGTCTTCTAAGTAGCTGGAACTATGCACCACCATGCCTGGCTGGTCTCGAACCCATGGGCTCAGGTAATACTCTCACCTTCACCTCCCAAAGTGCTGGGATGACAGGCGTGAGCTACCACACCCGGTTCAATGCTGAAATGATTAAACCTTAGGTTTCCAAGTGTTACTTCACCAAATATTTTGTGACTGCACTATGAGAGTTCTGAAAACTATTAAACTGAAATAGTAGCTCATGAGCAGGGAAACTCTGGTTTGCTGTTTCAAGCTGCCAATTTAAATGGTTGAATCTGGCTTGTTCTTGGTTCTTCAGAGAAGAAGCCTATATGTCAACACAGCTGGAGAGGCTTGCTAAAGATTATCTACTTGTCCATCATTTACTCCTGAGTGGAATTGAATGAGGTCATTTCCATTACAATAGCTCAACTGTCAATGAGATCCTTTAGGTTTGAGAGTAAAAAAGTGCAGGCAAACTTACCCCAAATACGGCTTCTTATTATGAAGAATATTTTTAATTAAAAGCTCTTGAAAACCCACAGGTTTTGGAAGACTTTGTTCCTATTTTCTTTTCTTTTCTTTTTTTTTTTTTTGAGTTGGAGTTTCATTCTGTTGACCAGGTTGGAGTGCAGTGGCATGCTCATGGCTACCACAGCCTTGACCTGCAGGGCTCAGGTGATCCTTCTGCCTCAGCCTTCCAAGTAGCTGGAACTTTAGGCATGCATACCACATCCAGCTAATTTTTGATTTACTGTAGAGATGAGGTCTTACCAAGTTGCCCAGGCTGGTCTCAAACTCCTGGGTTCAGGTAATCCTCTTGTCTCAGTCTCCCAAAGTGCTGAGTTACTTAGCCGTGAGCCACTTAGCCCAGCTACTTTGTCCCTATTTTCATAAAGTCTGCATGGATCAACAAGAAGAATCCACCAAGGAAGACCAAGAAGGACCCACCAAGAAGGCCCCACCCAGAAGACTCCACCAAGAAGGACCCATCAAGAAGGACCCACCAAGAAAGCCCCATCAAGAAGGCCCTACCAAGAAAAACTCACCAAGAAGACCCCACCAAGAAGGCCCTACCAAGAAGGTCCCACCAAGAAGACCCCACCCAGAAGGTCCCACCCAGAAGGCCCCACCCAAAAGAACTTAGCCAGAAGGACCCACCAAGAAGAACCTGCCAATATGGACAATGGCTTTTCTTTCCCTTTCCAGCAGTCTACTACAGGAAAGGAGATGATGTGATCACCCCTGGCCCTACCATTTAGCAACACAGTGCCTGTCTCTCAGGTTTCTTCAGTTTCCTAGGAACACTATTCACAAGTCATTCCCTTTTCCCTATCCCTTCCTCTCTCAACCATTGGTTGCCCTCAATAGAATGCCTCCTTTTCCCCCTCCAGAAACCCGTTTTACCAGAATCCAGGCTCCCACATTCTTTCTGTAACCTCCAAATGGTATTTAAGTTTCTGTAACATATTGGGCAGTCTTTATACGGAAGACTTCCATGTAGACACATTAAATACATTTATATGCCTTTTCTCCTGTTGATCAATCTGCTTCATGCCAGTGATTTTTCAGTGAACCTTTAGGGGGCCAATGGTCATGGCCCCCATAAGAAGGATCAGAAGAGTTTAAAACTTTACTGAAGGGCGGATCTGGTTGCTCATACTTATAATCCCAGCACTTTGGGAGGCCAGGGGGAGAGGCCGCTTGAGCCAAGGAGATTGAGGCTGTGGTGAGTTGTGATCATGCCACTGTACTACAGCCTGGGAGACAAAGTGAGACATCGACTCAAAAAACCAAAAATTTACCTGATAGGTCTGAAAGGAGCATTTCATTCCCTCCTTTGGCCAGGAGGGGCGTTTCCATGGCTTTTGCTTAGCTTTTCCTAATAAATGTACTCTTTGAGTCAGGGGCTCAGGGGGTGATTTCCTCCCTCTGTTCATTCAAAACTGAAGAAATCACCCTGCATGATTGCCACCCTGTGAGGCTTATTGAATTGACTCTGACCAAAACTTCAGTTATCATCTGATGCTCTGAAGTCTGTTGGAATCCATGAGTTGGTTTTATATCAGAGTCAGGGTTAAATGTAGATGAAAGTACCGGGGATCTCCTTCACCTAGCACAGTCACCTGACAAAGCCACCACAGGTTCCCTTGTGGATGAGTAGGAGAAAGGTACACCGTGTACACAGTGTACACTTGGGCTGTCCAAGGGACCTCTTTTTTTTTTTTCAGTAGGAGTCTTTTTTTTTTGAGTAGGAGTCTCACTCTGTTGCTCAGGCTGGAGTACAGTGGCATGCTCATGGCACTGCAGCCTCGATCTGCTGGGCTCAGGTGATCCTTCAGCCTTCTGAATAGCTGGAACCGCAGGTGTGCACCACAAAGTCAGGCTAATTTTTTGACTTATTGTAGAGACGAAGTCTCACCAAGGTGCTCAGCCTGGTCTCGAACCCCTGGACTCAGGCAATTCTCTCTCCTTTGCCTCCCAAAGTGCTGAGATTACAGGCATGAGCCATTGCACCTGGCCCGAAGGGGCATCTTTAGTCAGGAATGGGCAGGGGCTGCACCCCAGTGAAGCTGGCCTCTGTGTCCCTGCCCTAGAGTGCACGTGGCCATGAAATTCACATGCAGCTGGACTGGACTGTTACCAACTTTTGCCCACTCTGTGCTTGCAGGTCCCTTCCTACAGTAAATTGCACTTCCTGCTTGCTTTTGGTTGAGTGGGACGACATGGCAAGTTCAGCCAGTGAGTGGTGGTTAGATGATGTATGTCACCTTGGGACCACAGCACTGAATAGTCCATCTGTGGCTGTCCAGAATTCTCTTTCCATCTGCTTTTGAGTCTGGCAATGTGCTTGATCATGACTATTCATCTGACTATATCCTAGAGGGGAGAGATATAATGAATGGGGAGGCCCCAGTAAACTGCAATAAACATGCAGCATGAACAGGAAATACCTTTTTATTACTGTATGTCACAGATGAGAAAAGAAAAATAGTTCAGAGTCATCTCAGTCAGGTGAGACACACAGTCCCAGAATGACAGGTGTATGGGACTTCCACTGTGACCCCATGACTGGTAGCGATTGTCTAAAGCCATTTTTTCCTGACTAGTTGCCTCACACATTGCCTTCATGTTCCTGGGATTTGGGATAAAAAGAACAATGTGTAGCCAATCAGTAGCTGATGTTATTTTAACGGAAGTTCTTGGTAAACACTTCATCAACTACCTCTTCTTTTTCTTTAAAAATACACTTGGGCTGTGCATGGTGGCTCACACCTGTATTCCCAGCACTTTGGAAGGCCAAGGCAGGAGGATGGCTTGAGCCTAGCAGTTCAAGGCCAGTCTGGGCAACATAGCAAGATCCTGTCTCTACAAAAAAAAAAAATGAAAAAATTAGCCAGGCGTGATGGTGTACGCCTGTAGTCCCAGCTACTTGGAGGAGGTCAAGGTGGGAGGATTGCCTGAGCCCAGGAAGTCGAGGCTACGGTGAGTTGTGATCGTGACACTGCATTCCAGCCTTGGCGACAGAGTGAGATATTGTGATAATTGCAGCTGCTGCTAAACCAAGTGTGTAATCAGGGCAACTCGAATCTATGTTCCTGAGTTCTAGTCCTCAAGCTCGGCCCAAATGAATTCTCTACTTTATTAATCTTGTCTCAACTTCTTCCTTTTCGGTTGACACTAAGATTTTGATAAAACTTCGGGTATATTGATTAACACAGAAACTGATGGCCAGAGATGGCTGTGTTTTAACAAAAACTTGATTTATTGGATGGCATCAACTTAGGAGTCAAGTGATGGGCAACTAAATTGATTTTAGAAGGTGGAAAATGATAATGCTATGGAATATTTGATAAAATTGTGATTTGTAATAACTGAAAGTTACATAATGAAACTAGAAAACCTGTAGCTCCAGGAGAAAGGACTAGAAAACAAAATGTTAATACCATGCGTCTAAACACTGGCTGTATATGACAAGATAAAGAGGAGCACTGAAAAAATAACTGACTAATGTGTAAGCAGGAATGGAAAAAATATAAGGAGAACAGAAATTCAGGAACTTGCAGAAGTGAGAATGGCAAGGCTTTTAAAATCGAGGCCTTTAAACACAAAATGGAGGGAGTGCTGATGGAAGCCATAACAACTGAAACTGAAACTGACCTTTCTGACTGCAGTGGATGAGGGCTCACCAGCTGCTAGATCCCCGAGCTACTTTGTCTGAGCTGTGACCTCGTTGCTATATTCACACGGGTTGCAAATTAGTGAAGAATCCCCAGCACAGGGCCAGCAGCCAAGTCCTGGGGTCAGGAGCACCGGCCTCCCATTCGGTCATGAGAGTGAGTCCAGGGACCAGGAACACTGACTTTCCCTGAAGTCATGAACCTAGTCTTGGGGCCAGAAACACTGTTTTTCCCTGAGATCATGAGAGCCAGTCCCAGAGCCAGAAGCACTGTGTTTCCCTGAGGTCGTGAGCCTAGTCCTGGGGTCAGGAGCATCGTCCTTCCCTGAGGTCATGAGAGTGAGTCCTGGGCCTGGAGCATTGACCTTCATTGAGGTCATGGGAGCAAGTCCCAGGGCCAGGAGCACCATCCTTTTCTGAGATCATGAGAATGAGTCCCAGGGCCAGAAGCACCATCCTTCCCTGAGGTTGTGAGAGCAAGTTCCAGGCCAGGAGCACTATCCTTCCCTGAGATCATGAGAGGGAGATCCAGGCCAGGAGCACTTTCCTTCCCTGAGGTCGTGAACTGAGTCCTAGGGCCAGGAGCACCATCCATCCCTGAGGTTGTGAGCAAGTCCTGGGGCCAGGAGCACTGCCCTTACCTGAGGCCAAGAGAGGGAGTCCCAGGACTAGGAGCACTGTGTTTCCCTGAGGTCATGACCTAGTCTCCGGGACAGGAGCACCGTCCTTCCCTGAGGCTGTGCGAGTCAGTCCCCGGGGCCAATAGCACTGTCCTTCTCTGAGGTCAGGAGAGTATGTTCCAGGGCTAGGAGTACTGTCCTTCCCTGACGTCATGAGTCGAGTCCCGGGACCAGGAGCACTATCCTTCCCTGAGGAGTTCTGGGGGAGAGGAACACTGTCCTTCCCTGAGACGTGAGAGCTAGTCCTGGAGCCAGGAAAACTGTCCTTCCCTGAGGTCATGAATTCAAGTCCCGGGCCAGGAGCACCGTCTTTCCCTGAGGTCGTGAGTTGAATCCCAGGGCCAGGAGCACCATCCTTCCCTGAGGTCGTGAGAGGGAGTCCTAGGCCAGGAGCACTGTCCTTCACTGAGGTCGTGAGAGGGTGTCCTGGGGTCAGGAGCATTTTCTTTCCCTGAGGTTGTGAGCTGAGTGCTGGAACACAGACTGGTGCTGGCAGCAGCAGCGATTGGCAGCATGGTAGGAGGCCACATCCCCAGGAAACTGTTGGCCAGTCCCCAGAAGCAGTGGCCGCCTTCCCCTTGGATTTTTTTTTTTTTTTTTTGAGTTGGAGTCTCACTCCGTCGCCCAGACTGGAGTGCAGTGGCCGCTCCCGGCCACCGCAGCCTCGACCTGCTGGGCTCCGGCGATCCTTCCGCCTCAGCCTTCCAAGTAGCCGGAACTATAGGCATGCGCTACCACACCCGGCTGATTTTTTGATTTATTGTAGAGATGAGGTCTCGCCAAGTTGCCCAGGCGGGTCTCGAACCCACGGGCTCAGGCAATCCACTCATCTCAGCCTCCCAAAGGCGCGGGATTACAGGCTGAGCCACCGAGCCTGGCTCCCCTTGGATTTTGAAACCACCCCAGCATCACCCTGTGGTGTAGAGACATGACCACCTCGTGCAACAGAGAAAATTCTCAACTGACCAAAGGTGCACTTGGCATTTTCCTCCAGAATAGGCGTGCTTGTGTCCTCCACGAAATTGTTGCATTTTCTGGCCTGCCTCTTGCCAACCTGCTCTAGGAGGTGGTATACCTTTAATACATTTAGGTTTTTGGTTTTTTTTTTTAGTCGGAGTGTCACTCTGCCACCCAGGCTGGAGTGCAGTGGCATGCTTGCAACCACTGCAGCCTCGACCAGCTGGGCTCAGGTGATCCTTCAGCTTCAGCCTTCCAAGTTGCTGGAACCATAGACTCACACCACCACGCCCAGCTAATTTTTTGATTTATTGTAGAGACAAGTTCTTGTCAAGTTGCCCAGGCTGGTGTCGAACTCCTGGGCTCGGGCAATCCTCTCACCTCCGCCTCCCAAAGTGCTGGGATTATAGGTGTGAGTCACTGAGCCTGGCCTACATTTACTTTTGTAAGTTGGTTATTATATTGGAGAAAGTTATTTAAGGTGTAAATTGTAAATTCCTCCTGAAAGTGATGTCTTCATGCAGTTTCCATGAACTAATATTGTAATAAAGGAAAGCCTTTGGTTTAAAAAAAAGTCTAAGAGCTAGGGCTTTAGGCAAGGATCAAATCAAGCAAATCTGTGTCATATTTTCTTTTAAAAAAATATTTATTTATTTATTTATTTTTGAGTTGGTGTCTCACTCTGTCACCCAGGCTGGAGTGCAGTGGCATGCTCACACCTACTGCAACCTCAATCTGCTGGGCTCAAGTGATCCTTCTGACTCAGCCTTCCAAGTAGCTGGAACCACAGATGTACACACCAAGCCTGGCATCATCTTTAAAATCCTGGGTGCTGTGGCTCACACCTGTAACCCAGCACTCTTGGAGGCCAAGGTGGAAGGACAGCTTCAGGCTCGGAGTTCGAGACCTGCCTGGGCAACAAAGTGAGACCCCATCTCTGCAAAAAAATTAAAAATAAATAAATAAATTAGTTGGGCATAGTGGAACATGCCTGTAGTCCTAGCTACTCAGGAGGCTGAGGAGGATCACTTGAGCTCAGGAGTTATGAGGCTGCAGTGAGCTATGATTGTGCCACCACACTCCACCTGGGTGGCAGGGCAAAGGCCCTGTCTCAGAAAATACGACCTCTAAATGTATTGAGATGTCACCCAGTATGTCATTTCAATGGGATGAAATGACTCCGTAAACAAAGGTGTTGCTTTCTCACCCAAGCCTGATGAGCTCAAAGTGCCTGGAATGAAGCAGATAATTGGAGACGTGTCAGGGAAAAAGACCTGTGGGTACCACTGTTGGCCAACGAAGCTGATTGGAATCAAATAGATAAGACTCTCACGTGGATGAGATAGTTGCACTGCCAAGGGAACCCAGAGCCTGGACAAGGCTCAACTCATCTGCTTGGCCTCCAACCCTCTGTGGACAGGAAGCGAGTTCGGAACACCGTCTAGGCTCCCAAGAGCACATATCCCTCAGCAGTCACAGCTAAGGAAGGTCATAAAGGAGGGCCTTCTCCCAAGAAGGCCAAAGCAAGGGACAGAGAACAGAGAAAGGCAGCCCCTCCTCTGGGACAGAAGTAGCATCTAATTCAGGGGTGAGCCCTACTCTCCTGGCAATAGGACCTTGCAGTATCTTGCCATAACTAGCTCTGTTCAGTCACTTCACCTCCATTAAAAAAAATAACTTCCTACCTCCCTCCCTCTAAGATATATATATAATTTTCTGAGTTGGAGTCTCACTGTGTCACCCAGGCTGGAGTGCAGTGGCACAATCATGGCCCACCGTAGCCTTGACCTCCTGGGTTCAGGCAATCCTTCCACCTTAGCCTCCTGAGTAGCTGGGACTACAGGCATGCACCACTAAGCCTGGCTAATTTTTTGATTTTTTTTTTTGTAGAGATGAGGTCTTGTTATATTGCCCAGGCTGGTCTTGAACTTCTTGGAATCAAACGATCCTTCTACTTTGGCCTCCCAAAGTGCTGGGATGACAGGCATGAGCCACTATGCCTGGGTCATTGTGGTTTTGACTTGTATTTCTCTCATGACTAATGATGTCGAGCATCTTTTCATATATTTATCGGTCACCTCTATATCTTCTTTGGAGAAATATCTATTCTAATCCTTTGCCCATTCTTAAAGTGGGTTGTTTGGTTTTTCTGTTGTTGACTTGTAAGGGATTTTTATATATTCTGGAGAGTAAATCCTTAGTGGAAAATCTAAGGTCATAAGGATTACTGTTGTGTTTTAAGGTAGACTAATTCTTTTCTTTTTTTCTTTCTTTCTTTTTCCTTTCTCTTTCCTTTCCTTCTCTCATTTTTCTTTTCTCTTTCTTTTTTTTTTCTTTCTTCTTTCTGGTTTTTTACTAGTGTGTTGTTAAGCTAGACTAATTTTTATAGTATTCCACTGAGAAAGTTGTTCAGCAAACTGCTTGGTATCAATAGCTGAACAAGATTCATATTGACAATCAAACAGATTCAGTTACTAACACAGGCCTGAAGACTAATAGGAAAGTGCCCAAATACTTGTGGAATA
This sequence comes from Carlito syrichta, assembly GCF_000164805.1. NCBI lineage: Eukaryota > Metazoa > Chordata > Mammalia > Primates > Tarsiidae > Carlito > Carlito syrichta. Next base: position 795,849 of record NW_007252030.1, read on the forward strand.
AACTAACAATTCAGAGAATAAGTATATGAATGGGGTTTTGAAATGTTATTTTTCTCTCTCTTTTTTTTCTTTTTTTTAAAAGTGATAATGTCCCTGTTGCCTGGACTGGAGTGCAGTGGCAGGATCACAATCCACTGCTGCCCTGACCTCCTGGGCTCAAGTGATTCTCCTACTCAATCTCCTGAGTAGCTAGAGTGACAGGTGTGCAACACTATACCCACCCCTGCTTTTTTTCTTGAGAGATGGGGGATCGTTTGTTGTTCAGGCTGATCTTGAACTCTCAGCTTCAAGTGATCCTCCCACTTTGGCCTTCCAAAGTGCTGGAATTACAGGTGTGAGCCACCATGCCTGGCCCTCTTTCTTGCTTTTTTAATGATAGCAAACAGGGAGAAATAAAGTCAATGCAAGTTGGTTTTAGACAAAGTTGTACATTTCAAGCAAGGCCAGACTAAAAAGCAGATAAATGTATTATCTAGTATACCCAATTTTAACCACTTCGAGGCATATAACAGATGAACTCTACAACAAACACACAGAATGCAGAAAACAGAACCTCCAGTAATTAAAAACAGGATGAGAAAATGTGTATTTCAGCACCCAAATTAAAATGGCAGTTTTATACTACTCAGACACCTATGTGCTTTCTTCACAGCAACTTAATAGTCTCCCACCAGGCATCATTGTGAGATAACGCGGTTAGACATATTTATATTCCAGAACAACTTTTTACAAAGTCAGGGGTAAGTTCAGGTATTCTTGACTGAAGAACAGGATCACTATTTTGCTCCCTGCTGCTGTGTACTACAAGTTCAATTCTACGGTATAATGCAATAACAAAGGGAGATGACAGAAGCGAAGTGTATTAAATTATTGAATGAGACTGATTAAATTTTGAAGAGATAGAAGGGATCACAAAGGTGAACACTGATTTGATAAAGTAAAAAAGATTTTTGTAAGTTATGAAAAAAACAAAAAACCCTCTAACCAAAAAAACAAGGGAAGTATATTAGGAAACAAACAAACTACAGTTAGAATGAGTATTAGAACTATTTTATTTTTTTGAGTTGGAGTCTCACTCTGTCATCCAGGCTGGAGTGCAGTACCATGCTCATGGCCACTGCAGCCTCAACCTGCTGGCCCCAGAAGATCCTTCTGCTTCAGCCTCCCAAGTAGTTGGAACCACAGGTGTGTGCCACCACACCCAGCTAATTTTTTTGATTTACTGTAGAGACAAGGTCTCGCTCTGTTGCCCAGGCTGGTCTCAAACCCCTGGGCTCAGGCAATCCTCTCACCTTGGCCTCTCAAAGTGCTGGAATTACAGGCTTGAAAATGGCCAAAGTTGATCCCTTTGGTCTTTGCCGTCATTACTTATTTTTTACAGCAGATGTATAGGTGTCTTTATCTTCAGATAAATTATATTAAACTAAAAAGTCAAACCCGCAGCTACTGAATGGTTTTAAGTAAATCTGTCAAACTTGCCAAACTTACTTCCATACACCCTCAATATGCCAATATAATAAGCTCAAGGAATTTGCTTAGTTGAGGGTTTTTTCTTCCATTTGTATAACTCTTAGGTGACCGAGGAAGGATCACCAGAGCCTAGCAGGTTGATGCTGGGGTGTCGTGAATGTGTCATTGCACTCCAGACTGGGTGAGGGAGTGAGTGAGGTTCCAACTCAAAAAAAAAAAAAAAAAAAAGGGGAAAACACCTTTTTCTTTTTTTTATAATTACTGGATACATCTTATTAAATGACTGACACCTTTGTTTAAGGTAAAGGACATTGTTAGGGACACATTGAGATGGTCTGACACTCAGCAGAAGGAAATCAAAACTAGTTTTCATTTGACTTAGTGAACCTTTTTAATTTCAATAGCTTTAGGGGGATGCACAGTTTTTGGTGACATGGTTGCATTGCACAGGGATGAAGAAGCTTGGGCTTTAAGTGCACCTTCCCCCCCCATCCCCTATGGTCCTGGATGGGTGATTCTTCGTCCCTCCTTCCCTCGCCCCCTCCTACTCTGAGTCTCCAGTGTCCATCACACTATTCTGTGCCTTTGCAGATTCTTAGTCCAGCTCTCATTTATAAGTGAGAACATGCGGTGTTTGGTTTTCTGTTCCTGAGTTCGTTCACTAAGGATGACGTTTTCCAATTCTATCCAAGTTGCTGCAAAAAACATTGTTTTATCCTTTTGACGACTGAGTAGTGCATATACTCATATGCCACATTTTCACTGTCCACTGATTGATGAGCATTTAGGTTCCACATCTTTGTGACTGTGAACTGTGCTGCAATGAACGTGTGGGTGCAGGTGTCTTTTTTGCAGAACAACTTCTGTTCCTTTGAGTAGATACCAAGTAGTGGGACTGCTGGATCGGATGGTAGATCTACTTTTAGCTACTCGAGAAATCTCCCTACTGATTTCCATAGAGGTTGTACTAAGCTACACTTCCACCAATCGTGTATATGTGTTCCCTTTTCAGAACAGACTATTTTGGCTTGAGGAGTGTGTCTATTCTGTCTATTCAGGCTTGTAGTATTTGCCTTTAGTGAGTTGATGAAAGATAAATCAAAAATTCCTGGTAGAGTAAAAGGCTTCAAGGAATCCCAGAAAAGTATAGTTTCTTTTACAAAATCTAAAAATTTTAATCTCTCCAGGGGACCCACTGCCATCAGAAAAGAAGTACACAGTTTCTAACTGACTGATTCATACAAGGGAAGCTTATTTTGCTCCAAGTTTCACCATGGCAAACACAACCAAAGCAGTCAAAACTTCTGCTCTTTCTGACTCCACACATTGTAAGTACTTGAAATAAGCCAGAGCTGACTCAATGGCAGTGGTCAGCTAGACAAATTAACTGGTAAGCGACAGAATGAAAGCAAAATAGATCCTTTAGAAAAGATTTTTATTTTCTTGGCACGCAGACATAGCAGAGACACTTGGCTACTAGATAAAGCAGTTTAAGACATACCAGAAGTGAATTGCAATACACTTATGTTACAATACCCATAAACATGACAGGTCTCATGTTGCCCCAGTTTCCTTTGAAAGTTTATTAAAATACCACAGCATACTAGTTGAACTGGCAAATTTACTTCTCATGTTAAAGAGACTGATTTGGATTAGTGAGAAACTGAGGCACAGACCGTCGTCAAATGTTATCTAATAACATCTTATCCAGCATCACTCAAGAATGAAGCATTCTACCTAAATGTTCTCTAGTCAAATGACACTCATCCTTCTAAAGTCTAAAACCGTTATTTTAACTACTGTGGATGGAATAATGTGTAACATGCCTTCTTAAACTTTAAAACAGACCATGCAGAGTATAACATGTTCTCCCACTAATAGTCCTCATTAGGAATAAAAACCACTTAACTTTCTAGTGCAACACAATATCCCAAACATGTACGAAGGTGGGTGTTTGCCCTACCACAGATAACCCAATTTTAAAAATTGCCAACTCGTTATTTATTTTTCTGGTCATATTTAACTGTCAGCTGTTGTTTCCTGTTTTGATTAACTATGCTGGCTATCTATTACCTTTCTTACCTCCTTTAATATCAAAGATAGGGTGGTGCAACAAGACCACACTAGCCTTGGCTGGCCGATGGCTCTCTGCAGGAAGATCGTTTCTTTTACCTGTACAGTTCTGGTAAGCCTGACAAGGAAGGAACCGAAGAAGAATGGGAGACCTAGAAACCGATGTGTTCACATAGTGGCCAGATTACTGTCATCACTGTCTTTAAGTTTGTACATTTAATTTGCTTTAGGTTGGAAAACCAGAAAACTAAGCTAGTCAAAACTATTTCTAAAGTGGAGTCAGCTTTGAAGAATGGTGGGCTACAATCTTACAGAAAATTGCATGAGCTTTCAAGTGTGAGCATTTGACGTCTGGAGCATTTATAAATTTTTGTTGCCCAGAAGTTTTAGTGCTTACTTCATTTTCTTCTTTGTTTTTATTTCTTAGTTAGGGTTCATGGGTATGTGACCTCTAACTAAGAAAAATGCTAATGTACCATAATTTTATTAGCTGTTAAGTACACCATTAATATTAAATAGTAATGAGAGTGTTTTGCAACTACCTTCTTCCAACTGAAAGCATAATGATCTAATTTAAGTGGTTTTTTTTTGAGACAAACACAGTAAAAAAAAATTCCATGTAGGAAATAAGTACTATTCAAAAATGTTAACTCATAGAAATGTTAAAAATCTTTTTCTTTTTATGACTTTTTTTGATTTAAGGTATCTTAGAATAACTTAACATGAAAAACTTGTCAAATGCTTTTATTAAATTCAAGATAACTATTGAATTTGTATCTATATTTCTCAATATTAAACTTGCCAGAGTAGGTTTTGGCTTATAGAAAACCAGTAACAACTATGATCTAATGATAGATTTTTGCACACAAACTGAAGATAGTTAAGCTTTAGAAAATTAATGACATTCTTTTTTCTTGAAAGTTCTCAGAAATATGCCCAACAATTTCTATTTTGAAATGTAAACCATCTTATAATGGAAAATGAAACTCAATACTCAGTTTACAAAACTGTGTTTTGGGAAAGAAACTTCCTAATGCTTTGCATTTTTCCCCATACAAGTAAATTATGCAAAATATACTGTTGACATTCATTATATTAAAAAACATATTAATATATCAGTGAAAAAAATAACAGCACATGTGGAACATCTGTGATTCATATATGAGCATACATTGTAAGTGGAAACTCCCTCATTCAGCATTCATTAAATACCCACTGAATGCAGTGAGGATGTATTAGGATACTACAGTAAACGGTGAGAATACAAATGAACCCAGCCTATTCACTGTATATTGATACTGAAGACAAGATATTCCACAATTTAAAGATCTCTTTCCATTTCTTTCATTATTACATTTTCATATTTTATTTTCACTTATGTGCAAAGAGAAGATGACATGAGTTTTCTTTTCAAACTCTGGATTTCTAGGCATTTAAGGAATACTTACTGAACTAAAAAGAAAAACATCTCACTGGTAATGATGTTTCTAATTCAAATCTAAAATTACCTACGTACATTATAGAAAAAAATCAATGCTTTTACAAGCTTACTTAATTGGGCATCAATAATGTAATAAATGAGATTTTTAAATGCGCATATATGGTCTTTGCATTATAAATGACCTTGTATCCCATAGTACAGGTGATTGCATACTTAATAAATACCCACGGATCAATTATAAATCATAAAGTGTCTCAAGAAGAGCAGCAATTGACCAGGCTTGAGTTTCACAGCTGAAAGGACAGTACTGGCCATTCTCATTGGTCAGTTCTGGAAGCCCTTTCCAAGGGGATCTGAAAGAAAGAAAAGACATTTTATGAGACACTCTACCACATACTGACAGCACAGGCAAGACCTGGTGATTTTGCCTTCCAGTATAGAAAACGATTATATACAATCATTTGCCACAAAATAAAATAACATCCTAATGACATGAATAAAAAATTTAGGGCTGAGCGTGGTGGCTTACACCTGTAATCCCAGCACTTTGGGAGACAGAGGTGAGAGGATTGCCTGAGTCCAGGGATTTGAGACGAGCCTGGGCAACTTGGCAAGACCTTGTCTCTACAATAAATCAAAAAACTAGCTGGGCATGGTGGCACACGCCTGTAGTTCCAGCTACTTGGAAGGCTGAGGCAGAAGGGTCACCTGAGCCCAGCAGGTCCAGGCTGCGGTGGCCATGAGTGTACCGCTGTACTTCAGCCTGGGTGACAGAGTGAGACTACAACTCAAAAAAAAAAAATTTAAACTGAAATTATTCTCTGAGAGTTTCTCTTTGGAATTTAAGACTTTCAAATATAAAATAATTCTTCAAGTATTAAAAACAGAAAAAAAGATAGATGAAACTGCCATTATAAGCAATATAGACATATAGAGACAAAAACTCTCTCAGGCATAACTTTATTCCTTTTGGAGTAAGTTTATGAGTCTCAAATTGTAACTGTAAATATATTATGAGTTTTTTTTCAGAGATGGGGACTCTCTGTCATCCAGGCTAGAGTGCAGTGGCACGATCACATCTCCTTGTAATCTTGAACTCCTAAACTCAAGCAATTCTCCTGTCTCAGTATCCCAAAGTGCTTGGATTATAGGTATGAGCCACAGTGCTGGACATATGTGTGATCCTGATAAGACTGTAAAACTAAATTAAGTAATATAGAAACAGTAATAAACATGATTAGGGAAAAAAAATGCCATTCCAGAGTACTTGCTACTTAAATAAGAAATTTCCCATTCTATTGAATAAAAATAACTTGTTATTTATAATACATTTACTATAGTCTAGTACAAGGACTTTACATATATTATCTCATTTAATGTTTGAAGCGATGATAGGTGTGGTGGCTCAAGCCTGTATCCCATCACTTTTGGGAGGGCAAGGCAGGAAGATTGCTTGAGCTCAGGAGTACGAGACCAGCCTGGACAACACAGTGAGATCCCGTCTCTCTAAAAAGTAAAAAAAATTAGCCAAGCATGGTGGCACATGCCTGTAGTCCCAGCTACTTAAGAGGCACTCCAGCCTGGACAACAGTGAGACCCCTAACTGAAAAAAGAAAAAAGCTCACAGCAGCCCTCAGGTAGGCACCATAATATTCCCTACCTATAGAGAGGTAAGAGAGGTTGAGAGAGGTTGACTAAGTTGCCCAGTTCTCCCTGTCAGAATGTAGCACTGTTAGCATATCAAATTTATTCTTAACTTCAGTATAATCCCTTAAATATGAAACATAATGTATTAAAAAAAGATACCAACACAGAACTCTGTAATGCTTAATGTAATTAAGAATAAATTTTCAGGTATTTCATTATAAAAATAGAAAAAAAAACTCCATTAAGTAAATGTAGGACATTTTGGTTAATAACTAGTATCAGTTGTATCCTATTAAAAAACTATCAGAGAAATGGAAAACATAGAAATAAATGTATTTGTCTCCAATAATTCAAGGTACCACAGAGTAAAATGCCAATTACTTACATTAACACACCTGTGTACCTGTAAAGGGCTTAACTATATCTTCCCCCACAAATTTACATGTTCGGGTCGTAACACCCAGTACCTGAGAATGTGATCCTATTTGGATGTAGGTTCATTGCAGATGTAGATAAGATAAGGTCACCCTGATATAGAGTGGGTCTCAATCCAGCATGACTGGCGTCCTTAGAAACGGGGGAAATTTGGACAGAGACAGAAGGAATGCCACCTGACGCTGGCGTTTGCGGCCACAAGCCACAGAACCAGTAGCCAGGAGAAGCTGGAGAGACCTTTATGGAGACTTCAGATGTGCAAGGCTCTGCCAGTGTCCTGGTGTCAGACTTCTGGCCTCCAGAACCAAGACAGGATTCTGCAGTTGTTTAAGTCACTCAATTTGTGGAGCTCTGTTATGGCAGCCCAAGAAGCCACCCAAATTAAAGAATAAGACAAGGTCACAAAGCCACTACTATGCTGCTCTTAGTTAGATGTGGACACTAGTATGCAGAGCAGAATGACCATGATATGAGGAAGCTCATCTGCTTCCCTGGAAAACTCATCCTGGTCACTAAGTGGAAGGAGCAAGGCAGGGGCCCACAAGAAGGAGGAGAGAGCAGCAGGCGGCACGCAGTGGCACGCGGGTCAGGAGGCGTGAGGAGGGCATCCACACTCTGGGCGAGGGGTCCAGAGTGGGCATCAGAGCCCAAGAGGCACACAGAGGGCGTCCATAATGCGGGGGCCTCGAGCCCAAGCAGGGTAAGCAGAGTCCACATGGTGGTGACAGTCCGGTCTGGGGAGAATGTTACCGACTCTTGGAAAAGGAAGTTACAAATGTGAAAAGGAAAAAATGAATAGAATTAAACACTGAGCAAAAGATGGGAAGTAGAGTGAACTCAGGTTTTCAAGATATAGAGAGACAGAGACATATGGAGATGAAGACATGGACGCAAGTGCATGTCTATGCATGTGTATTACACACATTCCTTAGCTCTACGGGGGGTGGGGGGATGTTAACATGTTCCCACCAGCCAGATGTACACACGCCCTAATGTTAGGGCTACAGAGAGAGAACTCAGATGGGTCTCAATTCACTGATACAGAATAAGTAGGCCTAGACTAAACGCTGTTAAGGTCTAAAACCAAGACCTGAAAGAATCAAACTGTTTCCAAGTAATTCAACAACATTCTCAGACAAAGCTCAAGAATATTTCAGAAACACAAAAGAATCTATCACCCAACAAGGTAAAGTTCACATCTAGCATGTAATACAAAACTACCAGGCAAATGGCTGAGCATGGTGGCTCACACCTATAACTCAGCACTTTGGGAAGCCAGGGCAGAAGAATCACTTGAGGTCAGGAGTTTAAATCAAAAAGTCAGGGAGTGGAGGAGAGGATTGTGCCAGTCAATGCCCTTCTCTCTTCTTCCCCTTAAAAAAAAGTAAAAAGCAAAAACAGAACCAGACCACCATTCAAAGAAGCAGGGCAACATGACCCATAATAACAACAACCCCAACCACCCAGAAATGAATGAGTGGACAGGGACATAAAAATAGCTACTGTAAATATATTCCATATGTCCAAAATATTAAACACGGATATGAATAATTCAAAAAAGACCCAGATACAACCTCAAGAGAGGAAAACTACAATATGTGGAATGAAAAACACTCTGGGTGGATGCGATGGCAGATTAGACACGAGAACGAGCAGGTCTCTGTCAAAGTAATGCCAGAACTTGAGAGTCCTGGTAGAAAACACTGTCGAACTTGAACTCGACACAGTAAAAGTATCTTTAAAATGAGGTAAAATGTAGGTCTTCACGCTTACAAGAACTACAGGAATTCATCATGAGGGGGCACAATGACAAGAGATGACAGAGGAGGTCCTTCAGGCAGAAAGAACCTGACACCAGATGAGTATCACCAAGATACAGAGAGTATATTGGAGTACAGAGAGTATCTTGGAAACGAGGAGTATCACCAAGATACAGAGAGCGCTGACATTGAGGCTGTGTGAGTAATCACAGGCGTCTGTTCAGGGTATCACTTAAATACCCTTAAAAAATAACTGCTCACACAAAAACAGTGTCAATGTAGTGTGGGGGCTATAATATATGGATCCAAAAAATGGATGACAATAGCAGCACGAAATGGGGAAGAGAGAAATGGAAGATCCTACTGCAGGTCGTATCTGGACTTGAAGTGGCATGTCATCTGATGGTCAACTGTCAGTTAAAGGTGAACAGTAGAAGCCTAAAGCAACCATTATAAAAACACAGAATGAGGATGATAGCTGATCAGCCATCAAAGGAAATAAGATGGAATGAAATCCAAAGAAGCACAGAAAGGAAGAAACTAACACAGGACAGAGAGGGGACAGAGATCAGACTGAAACCTAACCATAGCAATAATCACATTAAGTGCAAATGGTCTAAACCCTCCAAGAGCAAAGATTGTCAGGCTATGCAAGAGGGCAGGAACCAATCATACACTGCTGTGGTCAGGAAATGCACTTTAAATACAAAGACAGCAACAGCTTAAAAGTAGAAGGATGGGGGAGAGGGAGAGAAAAAAAAAGTAGAAGGATGGAAAAAATATACCATGGTAACAATTAATCAAAAGAAATCTGAGTGCCTCCATTAATATCAAACAGATAGAGATTCCTTATGTGCTTTTAAGAAAGGAGATAAAATCTATGCTGTGTATTCATAAATATTCTGAGCACTAACATATAGACATATTTAGGTACAATCTAAAATTTGAGAAGTTAAGATAGCCTTTGACTGCATTTATATAATCTTATAAAGACACAAAACTCTGACATTGTCTGCTAATCATTAGGACAAAGGAAGTGAAAAATGGTTTTGAAATAAAAGGCAAAAGATCAACCCTGACATTTTAACTATAATGAAGGCATTTCTAAAACTATTTTTTGATACATCTTTAAATCAATGAACTCAAACGGCCTAAGCTTAGTGCTTCTAATTTTTGTATTTATCATGTGCTAACCATATCCAAAAAATCAGCTAAATTAAAAAAAAATCAAAGACTATTCTCCCTGTATAAATCATACAACATCAAGTCCTCAACTTAAAATAAATAACAACCTAAAATCATACAGGAAGGTGAAAACTGATGCCTAGGGCATACAGAAATGAATTCTAAGAAAATGTTATTTACCTAATATCTAATAACAGACTAAACATGAATTATGGAAATTACACGGCCCTAGTGACTTACCTCTCCAGATGAACATAATGTCGGGAAAGAACGTTTTTAACCAAAAACATGGTCTTTGCGTGAGTCTCCGGACCCATCAATTTGGAAAAATATAATTTTGCACGAAGAAAATACCCAATAGGCCACAGCCACTCCTTAAAAGATGAATTTAAAGCAAAGAAAAACAAAAAATAACAGTAAGTATCTAAAAGTATTTGAAAAATAATTGAAACTGAAACTCAGAGAAGAAAAATAAAATTCTTACAGGTCCTTGGTGATAATTGAAACCTTTAGCAAGATTATAGTTGTCATTGTCCAAGGCATTGTCATAAATTCCACAGTAAACCATATCACTGCAAAGTGATTGAAATTCAAGTTAAAAAAAGACATTACATAGTAAGCATTAGAAAAATTTCATTAGAAGAGAAATAATTACGTTATTTTTTCTTTTAATCTATAAAATAAGCTCAGCATTGATAAGTCATCCACTTAAACTTAAGTTTGTACAGACTGAGTTCAGAGAACTGTAATAATGTACTAAGAAATGATTAACAAATACTGGTCAATATAAAAAAATATAAAATATTCAGGCATCTTGCCTTCAAGGAGTTAGCCTGACACTAAATACTGGTTGATTTAAAGTCAACTATTGGGCAACCCCTTTGAATCCCCTCCCACTGTGGGAGCTTTTCTGTCCTCTCAATAAACCCTGCTTAAAAAAAAAAAAAATTAAACTATTTCACTAGACCTCTAATATAGGTATAGTAACTAAAGTCTATATAGGATAATTTGTATTAGTAAAAATTATAGATTGGAAAGGTTGTTTTCCATGAAGTTACTTTTAAGTTTAAAACTGGCATAATATTGTAAGATTACAAATAGTAACTGAATACACGTATTGCTTTAATATATGGAATTTCCAACATGCTTATAAGCTAAAGATATTATAAGCTTGTTGCAACAGATAATATGTGACAGTTATCTATAATTCATTTATTGTTGCTTTTCTTTCTTTCTTTTAGTGAGATACGCCTGGCCACATGAGTAAGCTTTAACTGTGGGTTTTAGTTTTGATCAGTTCATAACTCCTCTGAAAATGCTGTGACCACCTCAGAATATAGATAGGTCCACACATACACAAATTTGCATCTTGAGACTTAGCACATAGTAAAGCAGAAAAAAAAATTTATAAAGGTGGGGGCTCTGTCGTCTAGTGATACAGAAAGCAAGTCCATGATGATAGGCATATCAAGCTTTAAGAAAAAATAGTAAAAGGTCATTAGAAACTCAACAAAAATTTAAAAACAAAACAAAATAAAAAACTCCCAAAAGCTTACTCCCTTGAAAAGCAGGGGGGGGAAAATGAAACTAAATAAAAAACAAAAGTTGGAGCCACGTGTGGTGGCTCATGCCTGTAATTCTAGCACTTTGGGAGGCACTGGAGGTAAGAGGATTACCTGAGCCCAGAGGTTCGAGACCAGCCTGGGCAACCTGGTGAGACTTAGTCTCTACAATAAATAAAAAAAAATAGCAGAGCATGGTGGCATGCACTTGTAGTTTCAGCTATTTGGAAGGCTGAGGCAGAAGGATCGCCTGAGCCCAGCAGGTAGAGGCTGCAGTGGCCGTGAGTGTGCCCCTGTACTCCTGCCTACAGCTGTACTCCTGCCTGGGCGACAGAGTGAGACTCTGACTCATGTCAAAAAAAAAAAAAAAAGTTGGAAAAGGCAAGAAATAGAATATGGCATGAAGATAATCATAAGATAAAAGCAATATTATTTATTAACAATAAAAAAGTAATATAATAATACAGACAGAATGGAAATAATTGGTGGTAAAGTGAGAATAGAATGAAATCCTCATCTGACATCATGAGTAAGTAAGTAATGCCTAATTTTTCAAAACCATAAGACAGCTACATGCACATATTATTTAGAGATATGGAAAGAACCACAAGGAGAAACAACTTAAAAAAAGACTTCCTCTGAGGAGTAGAATCAGGGTAGGAAAAGGCAGCAAGAAACAGAAATCTTTTATATAAGTTCTTCTAGGTATATGCAAATATGGCCCAAACCTTAGAAAAATTTACTGGAAAAATGGGAGATGGACCAGATGGTAGGTAGTACTGCTATCTATGGATGAAGGGATTTTAAGAAATTTTACTATTTATATATTTTTTTCACTTTCCAGTATATACATAATCATGTATGACTTTTATATTCAGAAAAAACAGGCATTAGAAAATATTCATAACATACTTGTTTTATAAAATAAAACGGAAAGATAATTCATTATTAAATATAAGACAAGCCAAAGGTATTTTTTTTTTTGAGTTGGAGTCTCACTCTGTCGCCCAGACTGGAGTGCAGTGGCCGCTCCCGGCCACCGCAGCCTCGACCTGCTGGGCTCCGGCGATCCTTCCACCTCAGCATTCCAAGTAGCTGGAACTACAGGTGTGCGCTACCACGCCTGGCTAATTTTTTACTTTTATAGTAGAGATGAGGTCTTGCCAAGTTGCCCAGGCGGGTCTCAAACCCGCGGGCTCAGGCAATCCACTCACCTCTGCCTCCCAAGGCATGGGATTATAGGCTGAGTCACCGAGCCTGGCTGGCAAAGACATTTTAAAAAACTCTGTTTGAATGTAATTTTATGTTTGTTTTTATTTTTGTAGAGACAAGGTCTCTTGCCCAAGCTGGTCTCGAACTCCTGGGTTTGGGCAATCGTCTTGCCTTAGCCTCCCAAAGTGCTGGGATGACAGGTGTGAGTCACTGTGCCCAGCTGAATTAATTTTAGAGAAGTTATTGTTAAGTAAAAACATTATAGTTGATACAAATGTATTTGGATGAAATGTAGTAACAATATTCTTAAATCTTATATTCCAACTTACTCTGGATCTAAAGTTTTCATGCCAAGGGGACCAAGCAATTTTTTTTCTGCAATGTCCAAAGCTTTCCATGCCTTTTCTGCAGTAAAGAGCTCAGGGGCCTGAGAGTCAAAAACAAATACACAAACTTTTCAGATCACAGAAGAATTAGTCCCCGCTCACAGAAACTAGCCACATACTTGGAAAGAATAAAGAATATATATATATATTCTTTGACAGAGTGAGACTCCAACTCAAAAAAAAAAAAAAATTTTTTTTTTTTTT
>NW_007252030.1:809243-867451 GCF_000164805.1 Carlito syrichta
GGAGTCTCACTCTGTCACCCAGACTGGAGTGCAATGGCCACTCTCGGCCACTGCAGCTTCTACTTGCTGGGCTCCAGCAATCCTTCGGCCTCAGCCTTCCAAGTAGCCAGAACTACAGGCGCGCGCTACCACGCCCGGCTAATTTTTTTGATTTATTGTAGAGATGAGGTCTCACCAAATTGCCCAGGCGGGTCTCGAACCTGCGGGTTCAGGCAATTCACTCACCTTGGCCAGCCAAAGCGCCGGATTACAGGCTGAGCCACCGAGCCCGGCCAAGAATACTTAAAAACAGTGCGGGTTGGAATTGGAGCACAGATGCCTGACCTAATCTATCTTGAAAGGGCAGGGCTGCCCTTGGCCACGGAGGTCAGGAAGCTCTGAGAGGTGACTATTTCCCTGGGTCACTTCAAGAAAGCAATCCAGCTCCGAAGCTGCCACAGCTACACTGGAGGCAGAGCACACTTAAATCTGTGGAATTCATTCTCCAGGAGATCGGCAACAGCTTCCTTGAGCACATCTGCTTCTGGGGTCATAATAAAGGATAGAAGAACTTGTGCTCCCACAGCACGAGTGCATTTGCACATTACACGGAGGAGGAGGGAGCGCTGACCATGAATCGCATGAACTGTCACGGATGCATGAAGTCAAGCATACACCCAACCGAAGTCCCCCGTGCCTCTGCGCTCCTTACACTACTGACTGACTCCACAGTGCTGTGTGTGGTGCTGTCGGGCAATGCGGACCAGTTAGGAGGTGGAAGCACATGCACATTCGACTTTACTGTCCTTGTAGTTCGTGTTTAGACTAAAGTAGAGATAAGGAGAGTCTAGAATTCCTGGCCCAGATAGAATTGACTACAGCAACACAAAGAGAACACAGACGGTGGAGTCAAGCTGCCCACCCTCACTTGCTAGTGCAGAGCTTTCCAACCAGCATGCAGAGGCGCTGGTGTGTGGATCACAGGCACCCTCCACTTTTAGGGCTGCTGGGTGGGCCTGGTTCACTGAGGCACTGTGCCCTGTATAAGCAGCCTAGTCCACTCAGCCTAGCATGCTGTGCAAATACCATTATCCATGTGAGCTGTGACATGAAAAAATATTGGGAAGCACTTTCTTAGTCATTCTGTTCTATATTTGAGTTGGGGTCTCACTCTGCTGCCCGGGCTGGAGCACAGTAGCATGATCCCAGCTCACTGTAGCCTCAATCTCCTGGGCTCAAGAGATTCTCCTGCTTTAGCCTCCTGAGTAGCTGGGAATACAAGGGCACGCCACCATGCCTGGCTAAGTCTTTGATTGTAGAGACGAGGTCTTGCTTTGTTGCCCAGGTTGGTCTTGAACTCCTGGGTTCAGGCAATCCTCTTGCCTCAGCCTTCCAAAGTGCTGGGATTATAGGTGTGAGCCACCATGTCTGGCTAATTTTCTTTTTTTTAATACTGATTGTTATAGGTTAACGGTAATATGTATAATATCACCTTATATTTTTTATTAATTAGAAGAGAATAGAACATATAAAACTAGTAAGTAATATACTACTTTTTTAGAAATTAAGTGAATTAGAAAACAAATGGGAATAACTAAGTAAATCCTATCACAATATTTTTTCTTTTTTTTTCGGATTAGAGTAGAAAAACAGGTTTACATTGCAAGAGAGACAGTGGCCAGAACAGCAACAAGGAGCCGTCCACACCATGATATTTTCTGAAATTTGAAAATAACACATCACGCACCACCACCATGGCAATTGTGAAGTTGGGCCTGAGCTGGTAGTCACACCAGGGGCTTGAGGCCCCATAGCTGTCTTTGTAGATGCCGCGCTTGTGGACGAGATCCGGGTGCTTTTCACTGACATCGGAGGGGTCTTCAGAAACATAAAAAAGCTTCTCAAAGTTGTCTTGAATTTTTCTGTTCCACTCATCATATGAGACTTTTACAATCTTTCCTGAAAAATTATGTAAGACATGGCAGTTTTAAACATTCAGACAAGCCACGCATCTAGTCACAGCCAAAGAGTAGGATTCAGTTTACTTCTTTACTTCTTTTTACCTACTAGAAGACAGTAAGTTATTCACTTTTAACAGTGGCTAGTCTGAATTGAGATGTGCTATGAATATCAAATATATGCTGGATTTCCAAGATGTAGTACCACCAAGAAGAATGAAAAATAGCTCATGAACAGTATTTTTTTTTTTTTGAGTCGGAGTTTCACTCTGTCGCCCAGACTGGAATGCAGTTGCCGCTCCCGGCCACTGCAGTCTCGACCCACTGGGCTCCGGTGATCCTTTCAAGTAGCTGGAACTACAGGCATGCACTACCACGCCCGGCTAGTTTTTGGTTTATTGTAGAGATGAGGTCTATGCCATTTGCCCAGGCGGGTCTCAAACCCGTGGGCTCAGGCAATCCACTCACCTCAGCCTCCCAAAGGAGCAGGATTACAGGCTGAGCCACCGAGCACGGCTTACGAACAATCTTATATTGATCACATGTTAAAATATTGTACATGCATGCATTGAGTTAAATAAAACATCTTATAATTTCACCTGTTTCTTTTTACTTTTAAAAATGTGAGCCCTAGAAAATTTAAAATTATGTCTATGTTGGCTCATATCACAGTTACACTAGATAGCACTGTTCTAGAAAAAGAGATGTCAGGATTCAGAACAGCTCACAGAAATGCTCAGTCATGCTGAGGAAAAGACAAACACAAATAGATGACAGCTATGCTGCTTTTCTGACTTCAGGTTGGAGTTGCTATAAAAATATGGATAGTAGGCTAGGTGTGCTGGCTCACACCTGTCATCCAGCACTTTGGGAGGCCGAGGTGAGAGGATTGCCTGAGCCCAGGGGTTTGAGACTAGCCTGGGCAACTTGGCAAGACCTCATCTCTACAATAAATCAAAAAATTAGGAAGGTGTGGTGGCACATGCCTGTAGTTCCACCTACTAGGGAAGCTGAGGTGGAAGGACTGCCCGAGTCCAGCAGGTCAAGGCCGTGGTGGCTGTGAGTATGCCACTGTACTCTAGTCTGGGTGCCAGAGTGAGACTCTGGCAAATAAAATAAAATAAAATAAAATAAAACAAAATAAAAATATGGTTAGTAACCAGAATTGTTACACTTTCCATACTAGTAAATTACTGGCTTTCATTTCTTTTTGTTCCTACTGAATTCTCATTACTTTTTTTTCCTTCACAATTCTATTTTTTAAAATTTTAGATTCAGGGGGTACACATACATAATTGCTACATGAACATATTGTCCAGTGGTAGAGATTGGGTTTCAGGTGGTCCGGTCCATCCCCAGATAGTGAACACTGTGCCCCATAGGTAGTTTCTGAACCCCAGCCTCTTCCCTCCTCCCCCTTTATTAGTGTTCCCAGGGTCTATTATTTCCACCTTTGTGACCATTTAGCTTTCACATGTGAGTAAGAACATGCAGTGTTTGGTTTTTTTGTCTCTGAGTCAGTTTACTTAGGATGATCATCTCTAGCTCCAACCATGTTGCTGCAAAGAACACAATTTTATTCCTTTTTATGGTTGCATAGTATTCCATGGTGTACATATACCACATTCTCATTATCCACTGATCAGTTGATGGGCACTTAGGTTGACTGCCTTTCCACTTAATGGTAAGGGATTTCTAATAACAGTTGACTGAATCAGATGGTGATTACACAAGGTTAAGAATAGAGACAGTGCATTCAAAGTTTCTTTGTAAAAATAGTGAATGGCTTACCATGTCTTTTTACTGCTACTTCATGATAAGGGAAAATCTTTTTTTGGGATAATTCCAACAACCAACGAACCGCAGATTTACTTAGGCCCACGATTTCCACGGCAGATCCGTCTCTAAAATTAGGAAACACATCTCATTCTCTAAGGTGCAATCACTTAGGCACCACTTAAAAAGCATTTAGCAGACAGGTTTTTGGTTTGTTTTTTTGAGTTGAGGTTTCACTAAGTTGTCCAGGCTGGAGTGCAGTGGTACAATCATGGCTCACCACAGCCTTGACCTCCTGGACTCAGGAGATCCTTCTGCCTCAGTCGCCTGAGTAGCTGGGACTACAGGTGCATGCCGCCATGCCAATTTTTTGGAGAAATGGGGTCTCGCTATGTTACCCAGGCTGGTCTTGAATTCCTGGGCTCAAGCAATCCTCTAGTCTTGGCTTCCCAAAGTGCTGGGTTTACAGGTGTGAGCCACCAGGTCTAGTCAGCTGATAGTTTTGATGAATCACTAACTAATATCTCATAAGAACAACTATCCATTTAAAAATCCTCATTGTAGACAAAGTGAGAGGGAAGGAGGCAGGGGTTTCTGAAGGACTTAATATGAAGAACTCAGAGATGACAGAAAGATTCCACAAGTATGAGCATCTTAAAAAGGGTGTAACTACACAAGCACTGCAAAACAAACATGACCTTGGCGTGGCTGGGATGCCTTTGTTTCTGGCTCTGTCACTTTCTCCCATCTTGTCCATCCATGTTCCACAATTGAAGCGATTTCCTCCATAGACAAATCCTGTTTCTTCATTAACCCCTGCAGTTATATCAAAACCTAAAAGAAGCAAAGTAAGATATTTATACAGTAAAATGCTTATAATAAATATATTATATACAGTATACAAGCTACTTTATTTAAAAGATTTATGAAGTTTTAGGAAATATAATAACTGGGCAACCTCTCTAAAGTTCAGTTTGGCGATACCTTAAAGCCGAGGACATGCACATCCCAGCAGATGGTAATTCCACTTCTGTACATTGCTATGGGGATCATGAGGGCGATGTCTATGGAGTAAAGTTTCCGTTTTGGATGATGAGAAAGGTCTGTAGATGGACAGTGATGATGGCTGCACAACAGTGTGAACGTATTTAAAATACTCAAGAGTGGCTAAAATGGTAAATTTTATGGTAAAATGGTAAGTACACATGCATTTCACCACAATTAAAAAAAAAAAAAACAACTCAGTCAAAAAACCAGCACTCTGCCAGGTATGGTGGCTCATGCCTGCAATCCCAGCATTTGGGGGTGGAGGCGAGAGGACTGCCTGAGCCCAGGGGTCTGAGACCAGCCTGGGCAACTTGGCGAGACCTCATTTCTACAATAAATCAAAATTAGCCAGGTGTGATGGTGCACACCTTGTAGTTCCAGCTACTTGGAAGGCTGAGGTGGAAGGATTGCCTGAGCCCAGCAGGTTGAGGCTGCAGTGGCTGTGAGCATACCACTGCACTCCAGCTTGGGTGACAGTGAGACCCCCAACTCAAAGAAACAAAAAACAAAAAACAAACCAGCACTCTAATTAGAAAGTGGGCAGAAGACACAAACCAACATTTTAGCAAAGAGGGATGATGGACAGGAAAAGCAAGGGAAAGGTATTCACTACTGCCAGTCCCTGAGAAATGCAAATTAAAACTGTAAAATGCAGCAGTCTACATATCAATCAGAACAGCTTTAAAAAGGGTGGTCCCACCACAGGCTGGCAAGGCGGGGAAACTGGGTATCTCATTTGCTGGTGAAAATTTAAAGCAGTGTGACCTCTCTGGAAAACCTGTATATGAATGTTCTTAGTAGTTTTGCTTGTATTAGCCAATTAAAAAAAAAGGAAACAGCCCAATAATCTTCTGTGAATGAATGATTAAAGTAACTCTAGTATAACCATAAAAGGGAATACTACTCGGGAATACATCATCAATACATGCAACAATGCAGATGGATCTAAAAGGCAATATGTTCAGGGAAAAAAATAAATCTCAAAAGCTTACATACTGTGTGATTCCATTTATATAACCGTCTCAAGATGACAAAACTACAGAGAAGCAGAATGCATTGGCAGTTGCCGAGACTGGGATGGGTATGACCATGAGGGGTCTACAGAGCCCTCTGTGGTGAGGGATCCATTCCATATCTTGATGTGTTGGTGGTTGTATGAAGGTGTACCCAGGGTCACACATGCCACCTCCCACCTGTCACAGGAAGTTCTGATGGATTTAATGTAAAAATTGCTGAAAACTGAAAACATCATACTCATGTCAATTTCCTGGTTTGGACATCCCCAACTGACATCCTATTGTGGGAAGTTGGGTGAAGGGTTCACAGTACTTTATGTATCATTTTTGCAAACTCCTATGAGTCTCTAATTCTTTCAAAATTACAAAGTTAAAAAAACTCCCACATACACATAAACAAATGCATGTTTTAAAATAAATATACAACAAACCGACTGGGATGACCCTAAGGGGGACAGGGAATGAAGTGAAATAAGCCACTGTTAGCCTTGCCCTGGTGGTGACAGGGGCCACACAGGAACACGAAGAAGTTAAAATGCCACTTACTGTATTGCTGCACACAGATAAGCCTTTTCACAAAACTACTTCCAAGCGCCTAGGCTATGGAGACAAATGCCCCGGTAGTGAAGTCCTCCCTCTGCCGCTCAGTTCCTGTGACCCTTGGCAAGCGACTCTGCTTGTCTTTTCATTTCGTAAAAGGAAACAGTGAAACTCATTCCCAGTGTGCTTGGGAGTGTCAAACGGAATCACGTGGTAAAGCAGTTATCATGATGCCCAGTATACAGCAAGCGTTCAGTCAGTGGCAATTATTCTAAGTACAGTCACTACAGTTACTGAAAATATCAAAATCCTCTAGAAACTAAAGCCTTGCCGGGAGCAGTGGCTCATACCTGTCATCCCAGCACTTAGAGAGGAGGAGGTGAGAGGACTGCTTGAGCCCAGGGGTTTGAGACCAGCCTGGGCAACTTGGCAAGACCTTGTCTCTACATTAAACCCCAAAATTAGCTGGGCGTGGGGGTGCGTGCCTGTAGTTCCAGCTACCTGGAAGACTGAGGAGGAAGGATCATCTGAACCCTGTAGGCTGAGGCTGTGGTGGCCATGAGCATGCAACTGCACTCCAGCCTGGGTGACAGTGAGACTCCGACTCAAAAAAAAAAAATAAACTATAAAGCCTTGGGGCGATCAGGGACTGCCAGTCTTTTTCACAGTCTGCCCTGGGGCTTTGCACATAAATGCCTATCCGGCAAGGAAGCTAGGGCTCACAGGTTTCATTTCACTGTGCCAGCAGGTCCTTATCACAGGCCTGGTACGTACCCTCATCCTTCATGTTCCGGTCGATCTGTGGACCCGCATTTCTTTCTCGGAACTGGATGCCCTGCACGTGTCTCTGCATTGCCTCCTGTATCACTTCAAACAACGGCTGATCCTGTGTGCGACACAATGGATGCCACCTGTTTTAGAAATGACATTTTCCTAATCTTTCCCAAATCCTACAACTGAAGTACTGTGAAAATATATGCTGCCCTCTGGAGGGAGAACTAGGGATTGGGGTGAGGCCAGGAAAGAGGCAGCCCCTACACACCAAGTAATACCGTTTGGCAAACAAATATTTAACATTTGTATTTAAAAAATTTTTTTAAGTATTTTTTTTTTTTAATAATAGAGATGAGGTCTTGCCATATTGCCCAGGCTGGTCTCAAATTGCTGGGCTCAAGAGATCCTCCTGCCTTGGCCTCCCAAAGTGCTATGATTACAGGTGTGAGCCACCATACCTGGCCAACACTTGCAGTTTTGACCATTCATGTCTGCAACATGAAATAATTTAAAATTTTGCCAATACGTGAAAATAAACCAAGTGAGCTTGTATCATTTCTATTAGAGTAAATAAGTGAACATAGCCTGGCACTCAGCATCTGAATTTTAAATCGGCATTGCTAGTCTTATTCAGCTGCCTGCGGGGTAACAGGGATAAACTGTGTACAAAAGTGATATTTTTAAATCCTGAGGATCTATGATGACTTTGGAAAAATTTGGGAAAATATCCCCAGTGAATATAAAGAGAACTTAAGTCGTTTTCTTTACCCATATAAATAATAAGTGTGATACTCAGGATTACATGTAGGGAAACACATAATTATATTTTTAAAATAAGGTAAAAAATGTCAAATAGAAACAAAATGTTTAGAGTCTTTATATGTTTATTATGCTGCATTAAACAAAACTCTGAATAAAACTAAAACTCTATCATATAAAAATTCTATTAATAAGTATAAAAATTATGAAGCTGTGGAAAAATGTTTTGGACAATCTGTGAGAAAACAATTATGTGTACAATAAAAACCTGCCTGCTAACATGAGCCTGCCTGCTAACTGAAGCTGAAAGGTCAAGAACAGAAAGCAAGTACAAACATGTTGGGACAAATACTCTCTGAGATCTTCATGATATAAATAAACATCAGGGGACCCAAATATATGCCAGCCCTGATGCTTAGACAGGTCTTACCCCCAGATGTATACACTCAACACTTTAACAAAGGAGACAGACCCAAGGTGGCTGGAGCACAGCATCAGGTGCCCTCTTGATTGGGGAAAAATACCCACCCATTCTTCAGTGTTCCTAAGATAAACTCTGATGCTCTAGACTGGTCAAGGCCCTCCATGATCAGTTACACCCTCCTACAAGCTCCCCTGCCCCAAGCCAGCCCCAAGCCAGCCCCACTGCTGCGTTTTCTCAGCTATGCTCCAGTCCATGGTGCCTTCATCTCCCCTTCATCCTCAATGCCTTCCACGTCCCTCCTCCCCTGTGAAGGCTTGACAGGTGGCATCTCAGTGACTCCCTAAAGTCCCTGGAGGCCCCATCAGATCGCCCTCCCTCTGAATAGAATGGGTGCCACTTCTTCTATGCCAGTGGTCCCCAATCTTTTTGGCATCAGGGATCAGTTTTGTGGAAGGCAACTTTTCCATGGATGTGGATGGGGGTGGGCAGGAAGCGCCAGGCGCCTCATAAGCAGGATGCCACCTAAATCCCAGCAGTTCACAACAGGGTCTGTACTCCTGGGAGAATCCAATGCAGCTGGTGATCTACAGCAGACAGAGCACGTCCGGCTGCGCGGCCTGGTTCCCAAGAGGCCAGGGACCCGGACTGGTTAGGGACCCCTGTTCTACACATAAGCACGTCCCATGTTGCAAGCTCTTCAGGCAAGGAGCAAATCTCATCTCTGCAATCCCGCATACAACAGCAGGTGCTAACTAAACACTGATATTTGAATCATTTCTTAGATTTGGATTCCTAATTGCATTTATTCTTGTATTAAAAACTAAAAACAATTTTTCAGGAAAACAGTTACATTAAGAAATGCTGTTTACCAGTGTGCCAGCAGGCAGAGGCGCAGAGTCATCGGTGGGATACATCCTGGAAACTGGGCATCTGAGGATGTCCAGGCCACTGGGGACTATGCGACAGTAATCTTGAACACACTGCAGCCACCACCACACTGCATCCCGGCAGTTGTATCTGGCATATGTTCCCTCTCCAAGGAGATTGGGAATGAGACCATGCCTCAGGGTAGACGCGAATGCTAAAATAACATTCCTAAAACAACAGAATTAAGTGGGCCAACTGAAGTGAAAACAAACACTTAAAAAACGAAGACAAAAACCTGTTGCTTTTGATGACTGCATTTGGATACATTTCCTCTCCTGTCTGATTTCTTTACAATTTCATGTAGAAAGTAGTCACAATATGATAGAATAAGCCCTGAATTGAAGTCAGAAGCCTTGAGTCTATCCTGGACTCCTCCTCTAATCATCTGTGTGACTTTCCTCTGGTACAGTGTTTTGACCTGTGGCGTGAGGGCCTGGACTGGTGATCCTTAAGGTCCCTCATGACTCCAGATTCTATTTTTGAAATCCATGGAATTTCTAAATCTAAGTAATTATGAAACATAAACTCTGTTATTTTAGATCGCAGAAACCAAGAGCAAAACAAGCATATAAGAAAACAAATTAGGAGAAGCTGATTTTGAAAAACTTAATTCATGTATAAAAACTGGTAGAACTTTATCTTTTAAAGTGTTATTCTACTTTTATATAACAAATGATAACTTAGTTTGCAAGAGAATATGGCACTGTAGAAAGAGCAGGCTGGAGAAATAAGAAGGCTTAAATCGAAATCCCAGCTTTGCCATCTGTATGACCTTGGAAAAGTCATTTAAAAAACAATTTTTTTTTTTGAGCTCAGACTGGAATGCAGTGGCATGATCAAAGCCACCACAGCCTTGATCTTTTGGGCTCAGGCAATCCTTCTGCTCCAGTCTCCCGAGTAGCTGGGACTACAGATGTGTACCACCACACCCAGCTAAATTTTTTTTTTTTCTTGAGGAGATGAGGTCTTGCTATGTGGCCTAGACTGGTCTTAAACTCCTGAGCTCAAGCAATTCTCCTGCCTCAGCCTTCCAAAGTGCTGGAATTATAGGCATGATCTACCATGCCCAGGTGGAAAAGTCATTTAAGATGCCCAGGGCTTAATGCTTTTTGGCTAAATAATTTAAAAATTTTATCAACTTCATGTCTCAGTTTATTTTTATTTTTTATTTTGTTTTTTGAGTTGGTGCCTCACTCTGTCGCCTAGACTGGAGGGCAGTGGCATGCTCACGGTTACCACAGCCTCAACATGCTGGGCTCAGGTGATCCTTCTGCCTCAGCCTTCCAAGTAGCTGGAACCACAGGTGCGTGCCACCACACCCAACTAATTTTTTGATTCATTGTAGAGATGAGCGCTCGCTAAGTTGTCTAAGCTGGTTTCGAACCCCTGAACTCAGGCAATCCACTAGCCTCTGCCTTCCAAAGTGCTGGGATTACAGGCTTGAGCTACTACGCCTGGCCATATATGTATAATTTACTGTAGCTAGCACTAACTAGCTAGTACTAGTATCCTTGGAGATCGTCTAGGTTGGAGTAGGCAGACTATTTCTAGAAAGGGTCACATTCTAAGTATTTTAGGCTTTATAGCCTACATATGGTCTTTGTCACATAATCTTTCTTCTTTTTAAAAAATTACTGCTTAAAAAGGTAAAAGCTGTTCTTGGATCACAGGTCATACACAACAGGTGACAGGTCACAGCTTGTTGCACTAAAGGCATGCGCCGCCATGCTCGGCGAATTTTTTTGACGTATTGTAGAGATGAGGGCTCGCCAAGTTGCCCAGGCTGGCCTCAAACCATCCTCTCGCCTCCACCTCCCAAAGTGCTGGGATCACAGGCGTGAGCCACTGCACCCAGTCATTTCCTACTTCTAAATCATTACTTTAGGGGCATTTAGGGAATAAGCAAACAGCCTCCCAGATTTCTATACTTCCATAATGACGATTTAATGAGAAAGGTCTTTTTTAATATTAGGTTAGCAGAAAAAAAATGCAATTCATTTCAGATGTCCACTTAGACATTTCTAAGTTATCAAAATAAAAGGTATCAAAAATAAAACTTCTGGCATACAAAGCAGCAAACTTCAGCTATTTTCCTAATGGCATCAAAACACGGTGTCATGTAACATGGTGTCATATAACATGGTGTCATACACTGCTAAAAGTTGTAACTTGTGGAGCGGAGTTTCTAACTTCAGCCTCAGGCTGCTAATAATCGTCTGGAGACCTTGTGAAAACATGGATTTCTGCCCACCAACCCCACCCTCCCTTTCTCCAGGACTTGATTCAGGAGGTATGGCACAGGGACCAAGCGTCTGCATTTCTAAGAAGCTCTCAGGTGATAGAGACACTACTGATTTGTGGAACACTGAGTGGCACTGCTGTAGGGCTTCTCTTTAACCTCCAAAAAATTCATTCATATTACTGTACACAAGAAAACGCCATTTTGGGCTGGGTAGGTTGGCTCACACCTGTAATCTCAGCACTTTGGGAGGCTGAGATAGGAGGATCACTTGAGTCCAGGAGTTCAAGACCAATCTGAATAACACAGTGAGACCATATCTCTACCAAAAGAAAATAAATTAGCTGGGTATAGTGGCATATGTCTATAAGTTCCAGCTACTCAGGAGGCCAAGGAGTGAGGATTGCCTGAGTCCAGGAGTTTGAGGCTGTGGTAAGCTGTGATCATGCCACTATATTCCAGTTTGGGTGACCGAGTGAGACTGCAACTAAAAAAACAAAACAAAACAAAAGATCACCAGCAACAACAAAAATAAACATATCAATTAAAGTCTAGAAAATATAAAACTGGAGGTTACAAGGTCTGACAACAGAGGAAAGCCTGACATTAAAATTCCTTCTATAAGACTCAAAGAGTTAACAATGCCTTGATCATACCACTTTTAGTTTCATTGATATAAATGAGCTAATGTGACAGTCAACCTGCTCTGTAATATGAAGATCTGGAACTTAGCAATTTTGAAGATTCTCACCCCTCCACAATCCTATAATCCTATTAAGTGAACATATAAAAATAACTAAAAAACACATAAAGAAAATACACCTCCAAATGTCATTGAGAATGGATAGAGAAAGAAGAAAGTTTAAAGAGCTTGTAAAAAATGCATTTGGACATAAACTTGCACTGCAGTATTTGAGAGGCTGTCCTACCTGGCCTCCAAGTAGCGTCCAGTAATCAGTAGCAGACCTCTAAGTGCAATGAAAGTGTCCCTTCCCCAGCAGCGGAAAAGACCAGAAGAAAAGTGAGGTAAGCCTGACAGAAAACACAACAATAGAATCCGTTAGTCATAGTAATACATACAGACCTGCAGACTCCACCACCCCAGAAAAGGTGCCCTAAAACGGGGTACAAGGATAAACATCAAGCCTGGAATCCTCTAAATTATAAATAAATACAATAAACATGTCAGGAAGGAAAAACTGAGGACATAAGCAAAATGTACACAGCATTCATTGATAACTATCTTCAAAGCACCTAACCCTTTCTAAATTATCTTATTTGTTTGCTATCTATTTCCAAGTAGAAAATAAAACCTAAGACAGTAGAAAACTTACCTACACTTTTCACCAACAAATATCTACTCACTGAAAACTGTAACTGGTAAATAATATAGCCCTATAAATATTTGTTAAATGAATGGGGCTTCACTATCTTGGGAATTATTTTCTTCCATTAAGAGATCAGAACTAAAGGCAACATTAGCCCTTTTTTTCCAATGTTGTCTTCAAACTGTATAAAACTTCTCACAAACCCACTGTGTACTATTTATTTATGGCTAGTCTGCGGCTTATGGATGGCTGATGTATACAGTTGATGATGGCAACTCTGAGGATAATGACAGCAGCCGACATGTACTGTCTGCAGCATTCTGAGTCATACAGATTCCAAGGTTTTTAACCTACTTACTTCTTTGTATGAAACATGAGTGCAGGTTCAAGGGGGAGTTTGAATTGGTATGTTCTAAAATACAGGCCATTTGTCTTGGCTCAAAAGTCTAAACTATAAAATCTCTAGCGCTGGTAAATGAAATGTTTGTATTAACTTTTTGACCTCTAGGAGTATACAACTTTCATATCACATATCTAAGTGATTTCTATTTGTCAATTAATATAAATATATATATATGTAATACTCTTACCAAAGGAAGGCATTCCTAGCCAGTTCAAAATAAACTCTAAAATCTCACCTACAAATCTGAGTGTACTCCTATTTTTTGCCAGTATAGAATAGGCAAAACACTGCTTTTGAATGTTAGAAGCAAATATCAGAACTTCTTTTTCTTTTGAGTCAGAGTCTTATTCTGTCACCCAGGCTGGAGTTCAGTGGCACGCTCATGGTCACTGCAGCCTTGACCTGTTGGGCTCAGGCGATCCTTCTGCCTCAACCTTCCAAGTAGCTGCAACTATAGGTGTGCACTACCACACCAGACTAATTTTTTGATTTATTGTAGTGATGAGGTCTCGCCAAGTTGCCCAGGCTGGTCTCAAACACGTGGGCTCAGGCAGTCCTCTCGCCTCCGACTTCCAAAGTGCTGGGATTACAGGCGTGAGCCATTGTACCCAGCTAAATATCAGAAGTTCTGTTTACTGTTTTAGTTTCTTTTTTTTTTTTTAACATATTTTTTATTTTAAAATTGTAGGGTACAGATAAGGGTTAAGTATACAAATATGCATTGTGCAGGTACCCTTGTTGATGAGGTGTGCCCCCCCGTCCCCTGTGTTTTAGTTTCTAATGTTGTTTTATATTTTACCTGACATGTAAGTACACCAATTGTCACAGCTTCACATCAGTATGTCAACTATAAGTAAACGTGTGTATTTGGGGGTGTTTAACAACAACAGTGCACACTCAGGATGAGATCACCACTTTGTTAAGAAGTTTCTAAGAATCAGTGGCTGGTTAGTTTAATGAGCATCTGCATGGATTCACAGGGAATGACAGACACTAGAAGGAGATCTGTTACATGGAAATCTAAAATACAATTCCAGAATTACAACAGTCAGAGCTTTATGCATGTACTGTGATCATTCTAAACGAAAATGTAATTTCTATTTTAGCTGCTGAGTACCACTAAGTCTCTTTATCTGGTCTAAGCAGATGCAAATTTAAGGGTAAACAGAAGGAATCACATCGATAATATAATATCTTTCTTCCTGCAATTTGATATTTTTTAGTTTAGTTTGGAAAATTCTAAACTTCAGTGGCCTCAAATACTAAGTACGTCCTAGAAATATACTTGAAATGTATTAAAAAGAAAACAAAAGCCTGTCATTAAATCTATTTGCTTACTTTATTTGTTACTTGACTCAGGTTTTAAATCTACTTGGAGGAAAGAATGCCAGTAATTATGATTAAAAGCATTTGATTGCAGTTAACACATAATAAAACATTATTTAACATTTTGTGTTTTGTAACTTGTAGAGGACCTTTACATAATCTTGGTAATTACACAGTTGGGTTTATTTTAAAATATTGGGAAAGAAATAAAGGATAGTAAAATAAATTTGATTAAAAAAATACAAAATGTCAAGAGTTGGAGAAAATAGAAACATGCAGAAGAATTAACCAGTCACAATAAAAAGTACTCATAAATGTCTGGTACATAGCTATAAATAGTAAGTACTGTTATTATTTTTATGAATGAATAGCCTATAAAATTTACTAAGCAGAAACATAAAATCTTGGATAACATCACAAGTTTTTACAAATTAATCATTTTCCCATAACTTCATCTTTGTGAATACTACTGACTTGCTCATCTTAATCTTATCCATAGTTTCTTATTTTATTTTATTTTGAGTCAGGGTCTCACTTTGCTGTCCAGGCTGGAGTGCAGTGGCAGGATAATGGCTCACTGCCACCTCAACCTCCTGGGCTCAGGTGATCTTCCAGCCTTAACCTCCAAGTAGGTGGAACTACAAGCATGTGCCACCATGCCTGGCTAATTTTGAAATTTCTTTGTAGAGATGAGGTCTCACTATGTTGCTCAGGCTGGTCTCGAACTGCTGAACTCAAATGATCCTTCCACCTCGGCCTCCCAAAGTGCTGGGATTACAGGTGTGAGTCACCATGCCCAGCTTAACCTTGCACACTTTCTTACCTGCAGCTAGAGAAACACAACACTGTTCCTTTTCTCTTGTGACCTTGTTTAGCCTATATGGCACGTCCGCAAGTGAAGGAGAGAGAAGTGGCAGGGAAGGGAATTTTCCCACTCCACACATCTGAACGGAGCCCAGTGAAAGGTGCTTCACGAAGGTTGAACCCTTCTGAACAAAGCTGAAACAAAAGTGATGCGGCTTAAAATGTTATTTGTAGAAATACAAACCTTTTTAGCAGGTTTATTTTACTTGGTTTCTTTCTTTCAAATGACTTTTCTATATACATGTGTAACAATGGTAATAACTGTTGAAAACAATGTTCAATTAGATGAGATTCCAAATTTGCTTGCAAGTCACACATTATTTTTTCTGGCTATGCCCATGAACTGTGGTAAAGCAAACAGCAGAGTTGCGGCTTTGTTCTCTCTGAAATTACACCCTAATCCTTCTGGTGGCTCTCACCGGTACACTTTAATCTGTGGTTTCATTTTAGGGAAATTCATCATTAAAGGCAAATTTCCTTCATAATAGCAGCAGGATATTTTTTTCTCTTAATTGATGAAAAATCAGAAAAATAACTGTGCATATCTATATTAAATATTGTATCAATTAACTTAATAAGGCAATGAATACACACAAACAATATAAAACGACAGAATTTCCCTACCAACATGCTTTATTAGCTTTTAGAACAGATTCTAATATCTAAGTTTGTCTTTCTATGCTACGGACTAAAGGATGCTAATACACTTACTGTCCACTTGCAAACTTTTTCAGCGCTATGAGTCTATGGCAGGTCCTCATGACTTGGTCTTTTGGGAACATGTATATAGTGACTCTGTATAGAGTCTCCACACAAACACGCCTGCTGACTCAAGTTCTGGCTGTACCTTGACATCTGCCTCCAGGCCACGTCCAGGAGGGTGGTGTAGGCACCAATCAATATGGCATCGAAGTAGCATGGGATAAGGTAACGAGGGATCTGTTTCAGGTAGAAGAACATCGCTTGCAGCCACTTGCCAACCTGTCAGAAAAGTAATTCCAACAGTGAACTCGGGACATACATAGGCGAGGTGTGACCTAAGAGATAAATCTAAGCAGGCAATATGACTATCTAGTGATCTATTAGCCAGATTTCCACTGTGAACTGAGAGACGAAGGAAGGAGGAGAATGGTTTAGGAGAGAAAACAAGGCAAATGTTAGTATCATATGCTGATATAATTCTATGCCACTGGGTTTTATGGGATGGAATACAGCTCTACTCACTTCGGCAATGGTCCCTGATCGTGATATAAGCCGGCTACTGACATAGTCAATCATCCAATCTCCAGATCTCAAATTATCGCAAAAAGGATGCCCCAAGTCATTCTTTGGTCTTATTTCTGCCAGTACGGACATCAATCCTGCAAATTCAGAGATATGCCATGCTGTGTTATTTGCAGAGTAAATCTGGTCCTGTAGCCTCTGGTCTCTAATGATTTGGGGTAACACATAAGGGCAAACACAGGCCTGCAGAGTTCACAGAGGCACTGAGCAGGGCTGGAGACAGGTGTAGCTGTACAGGTGGGAGTCAGGATGCACAGACATGAAGGGCATCACATCCCAAAGACTACAGAGCTTGTCCAGATCCACAACCCCGGGACTTGTCCTAGTCTTTTGCATTTTAATGTTATAATATTCAAAGGTGACTGGCATAGCTTCCTTGCTCTGAAGCATCTGGGGAAAGAACATTGATAAGCCTGCATCTTTTCATGTTGACAATGATGGATTAATCTTCAGACAAGATTTACGGAAATTACACAGAGCACCCATGGTGATGTAAGAATAAAGCTTGCTTTGGAAGGACTCTGAAATATAATGAGAAGTACTTGGAACTAAACAAAGTATGAAAGGGAGGCATATCTATATATATCCTCATAATCCTTCCAGTCTTCAGTTAGAAGTATTAGAACTCCTATGCACATATTGCAGAATCTATTATTTCAATAACAGAATAGTACTTCTTTCATTCTATTAAAAAATCATTTCTACTTTAAAAAATCATACTAGCTTCACTGACTTCATTTCAACTACATTTCTATCTTTAAAATTAAATAAGTTTTACTATGTATGTAGCATGTTTTCAGAAATTAAACAAATACATAAACTTAAGATAATTTCTTTCATTGAGGGGCTTACAATCTTCTTTGGAAAACAAAACTTAAAACATTAAGAATGCTAGAAAATAAGATAGTATAAAGTAATGTTCTACATACATCCCAGCAGTTTCATGGAAGGCAAATAATGCTCAGTACATGTTGGTTCCGGGGTGGAATAATGGAACGACATAATGAAAACAGTTTTCTAGAAAATAGATCTGGCTGGGTTTGGTGATTCACGCCTGTAATCCCAGCATTTTGGGAGGCAGAGGATAGAGGACTACCTGAGCCCAAAGGTCTGAGACTAGCCTGGGCAACTTGGTAAGATTTTGTCTCTACACTAAAAAAAAAATTAGCTAGGCATGGTGGTGCACGCATATATTCCAGCTATTTGAAAGGTAGAGGCTGTGGTGGCCAAGAGTGTGCCACTGCACTGCAGAGTGGGTGACAGAGTGAGATTCCAACTCAAAAAAATAAAAAAGAAAAAGAAAAAAAGAAAAAAGAGAACAGATCTGATGACAGTGGGAAAGGTATCAAGAACTGGAAAACTAGTTTTGTGAAAAGGACTTGGTCCTAGATTAAAGTGAAACTATGGAACTAAAAAGGATGTGGTGTACCAAACAGAATATGAAAAATAACCCACAACTCCCAACTACTGCCTGAATACTGAGGACAAAAGGGACAGACCTGAAAGTAGACACCTGGAATCCAACATGACTAAATACATGGTGTTGTAAGAAGTAGGAGGGAAGTTCTGTTTAGGGGAAAGAAAGGTCAATACAGTGGTCAAGTGTGATTTAATCTGAAGCTGCTACTAACAGCTGCTGGAAATATCCTGTGGGCTGCTGAAAATATCAAACTATCAGGAGGAAAAGGGATTGGTAGAAAGCAATAAAACAACAAACAAACAAACAAAAACAACTCAGGTAAGGACACTTGTATTTAGAAAGGGTGAGCAAATTCATTTCATTAGAAGGATAAAGAGAATTAGTAAACACCAAATTTAACTTTAAGAAAGACAAAGGCCAGAAAAGGAGCTCACAGAAGTCAAGTAGAAGGAGTTCATGAGCTTAGAGTGGAAATGGAGCAGACACATGCTTAAAAGTGGACACACACACACTTCTTTATTACAGCGCAAAACACTTAAAAATGAGAGAATATTTTAGGGAATAAAAAGTTGTAAGTACAAGTCTTAAAAAAGTTTATCAAGAGCTTCTTAAGTGCTTGGTTTTGTAGGAGATATAAAAGCTAAAAAATAAGAACCACAGTGAAGATAAAACCTACATTCTTCTTCCTCAAGGTACAGTCTACTTAGCATAATTTTAAAGCTAACAACTTGAGTACTTAGTATGAACTAGGTTATGGCCTAAAGCTTCACATGTAGTAATTCTTTAATCCTAACCATAACCCCTTGCGGTGGGTATTATTATCTCCATTTTACAAATGAGAAAACTGAGCCAGAGAGAGTTTACTACAAGGTTATAAAGTCAAGGTAACCCAGGAAATCTGACTTTAAAGCCTGTTTCTTTTTTCTTTTTTTTTATTTTTGAGCTGGAGTCTCACTCTGTCGCCCAGACTGGAGTGCAGTGGCCGCTCCCGGTCACCGCAGCCTCGACTTGCTGGGCTCCAGCGATCCCTCTGCCTCAGCCTTCCAAGTAGCAGGAACTACAGGTGCGCGCTACCATATTCGGCTAATTTTTTTGATTTATTGTAGAGACGAGGTCTCGCCAAGTTGCCCGGGTGGCTCTTGAACCCGTGGGCTCAGGCAATCCACTCGCCTCAGCATTAAAAGCCTGTTTCTTTAATCACAATGATAAAGATTCACAAAAGACATTACACTAATTATCAAAATAAGGCAATTGATTTTAAGAGTAGGAGGAATAGCAAATAAACACAATGGGTGTTGGGAGGAAAAAGAAATTACTATAAAAAGCAACAGTTAAGAAAGATTTTACAGAAGATGTAAGAATTAAATTGACCCTTAAACATGGATTAGATGGACAGAGAAACAAGAAGGTGAAAAGGAGGCATGGCAATGGAAATTGAATCAGGGGTACGGGTGTGGTAAAGCCAATTTCTTAAACAATCATCTAAGAAAATATTACCAACTAGATGGATTCAACTGATAGTTCAATATTTAACTCCATTAACTCATCTTACAACTACTCTATGTAATTTTTATCTACAAGTTCTCTTTATAAAATAAAACAAACAAGCAACAAAAATATTCCCAATTGGATAAAAAAAATGAATGCATTGTATTTACAACCTAGTCCCATTTGTAGCCCAAACAAGCATATTCTGTTTCTTGCTACTTAATGAACCAGGTCAAGAAACATTAATTAAGGTCAAAGTATATACAAAAAGCTACAAATGACCTTAAGTAATGACACTGAACAAGTAATTCTAGGTAACATTTACTGAGAGTGATACCCACGCCATCTCCTGTTTTTAGTGCTTTGCATAAATGACCTTATTTAATCCTGACAAAAACTTTCTAAATTAGATACAATTATTCACATTTAATAGAGGCAGAAATTGGGGCACAGAGAGCTTACATACAATGAGAGTTTATATAGGAATAAGAGCCGAATGTGAAAATCACACTCTGGGCCCATACACAAGATGCCAGATGACCCCAGGAGAAAAGCACAAAGCCTGGCTACCCCATCTACTCACCTTGAAGACCCGCGTATTTGAGGGCTGACCAGTTGGGTATGTCATAGCACCCTCCACCATCTTCCTGTTCTTCTGATTCACATCGGTAAAGGATCTGATTTAGCTCAGCCAAAGTTAACTTAGAAGCAATACTAGGAATTGGAAAAACAAGATAACTGGTTAAATATAAAAAAATTTCACTTGCTAGCAACAGAAACAAAAGAATAAAATCTGAACTGTAGCCATAAACTATCTTAGCAGTGTACGTTTTAGAAGCTCAGCATTCAAATAAACATTATACACAATATACATCATAAATAATCATTAAAGGGCAAAACACACCAAAAATTCATTTAGAAGTAACATTACTCCTAAACCAAGGAAATAATCAAGTGCCAAATTGTACTGATTAGAATTATGCTAGAGAATCTTTTGATTGCTGTGGTCTCTATCTTATGAATTTGCTTTTTAAAAAATCTTTCTAGTTTGACTTGGCTTTTCCCCTCCTTTACATTCCTCTAAGTGAGACAGCAAAAATGATTTATGCTAGTTATCTCAAACTCAAAACACTTAAGGATCAGAGAAGTGATCATCAAAAGTCAAAGTTAAGTGCTGAGGAATCGTGGTCCCTGCTCTCTTCTTCAGAAGCCACACTGCTCCTCTGCTTGATTCCTCTAGACACCAGGTTCTTTTCAGATGCAGATGCTTTTGACAGGTCAGAGGGAAGTAGAACCAGCACGGCCATGATCTTCTTTTGTTAGTAAGCAGAGAGACTCTAAGTTATCCCACCTGAATATAATTGAAACTGATGTTTTCTTGTGCTTCTGCTGCTCAGGTGATCTCATCTTACACAACTGCCACTTTACCTGAACGCATGTCCTCCTGAGCATACAACACTGCCCTCTTTCTTTCATTTCTGCCTGAGTTTAGAAAATTGTTGCCAAAGGTGTTGCTCCTCTGCCTCAGCCGCCTCCCAAGGCTAGTTTTGCGTCAAGCCTGAGTCAAGCCAATCAGAAGCCTCAGTCCCAACCATTCTGGGAAAGTAGTATTCAACACCTCACTAGTGGACTTCTTGCCTAAAAATTGCCTGGGGATCTTATTAAACCACAGACTCCTTGACCTTGCCTCTAGATAATCAGAGTAGGTCCAGGAGGAACCTGAATTTTATAAGCATTCTTCCACTGAAACACAAAGCTGTTTCATCACAGATTTTTAAAGAATGCAACTACTTTACTAAGAGTAGTCTGAATTAAGAGTTAATATCCTTAATAATAATAGGGTTCATAAAACAACAAAAAATTAAACACAACAGAAAATTGGGCTAATACATAACAC
The DNA here is from genome assembly GCF_000164805.1 of Carlito syrichta. Taxonomy (NCBI): domain Eukaryota; kingdom Metazoa; phylum Chordata; class Mammalia; order Primates; family Tarsiidae; genus Carlito; species Carlito syrichta. The sequence goes on from NW_007252030.1 coordinate 830,693, forward strand.
TTCAATGAAAATACAAATAGTCAATGAAAAAAACATTTTTTTAGCTTAACTAATACTTAGATTAAATTAGATGTTATTTTTAAGATTTTTTTTTTTTTTGAGTTGGAGTCTCACTCTGTCGCCCAGGCTGGAGTGAAGTGGTATGCTCACAGCCACCACAGTCTTGACGTGCTGGGCTCAGGAGATCCTTCTGCCTCAGCCTTCCAAGTAGCTTGAACCAAAAGCATGCACCACCATGCCTGGTTAACTTTTTTTTTTTTTTTTGAGTTGGAATCTCACTCCATTGCCCAGGCTGGAATGCAGTGGCATGTTCACAGCCACCCCAGCATTGACCTGCTGGGCTCTGGTGATCCCTCTACCTCAGCCTTTCAAGTAGCCAGAACTACAGGCATGTGCTATTGTGCCCAGCTAATTTTTTATTTTTTGTAGAGACGAGGGCTCCACAAGTTGCCCGGCCTGGTCTCGAACCCCTGGGCTCTGGCAATCCACTTGCCTCAGCCTCCCAAAGTGCTAGGATTACAGGCTGAGCTACAGAGCCCGGCCTTTTTTTTTTTTTTTTTTTTGAGTCAGAGTCTCACTCTGATACTCAGGCGGGAGTGCAGTGACACGCTCATGGCCACCACAGCCTCAACCTGCTGGGCATAGGCGCTCCTTCTGCCTCAGCCCTCCAAGTAGCTGGAATTACAGGCATGTGCCACCACGCCTGGTGAATTTTTTGATTTACTCAAGAGATGAGATCTCACCAAGTTGCTCAGGCTTGTCTCGAACCTGTGGGCTCAGGCAATCCTCTCACCTCAGCCTCCCAAAGAGCTGGGATTATAGGCATGAGTCACTGCAGCCAGTCTCATTTTTTAATTTATTGTAGAGATGAGGTCTCACCAAGTTGCCTAGGCTGGTCTCCAACCCGTGGGATCAGGCAATCCTCTTGCCTCCACCTCCCAAAGTGCTGGGATTACAGGCATGAGCCACAGTGCCCAGGCAATTTTTAAGTATTTTTAAATTTACTAACTTGATTAGTAACAGCTAACACTTACCAACCACTTACTATAGGTTACACACTCTTGTGTTTTACATAAGGAATCCTCACAACTCTGTATGAAAGGTGCAATCATGATGTCTACTATAAACTGTCAAGGTTTTATTTCTGGTAACTAATAAGAGTCTGCAACAGAATTAGAACCCAGGTAGTGGTTTCTATACTCAGGCTCTTAAACACTACATTATAATATGCGAGGGGGATCCCAATAAAACCAGAATTATCTTTTGGAGGGCAGGCCCCATGTAGTACACTCAGAATTTGTTCCTCTGGATCAAACAGTCAACCAAAGTTTTTATCTGGAGGTTTTGAGAAGGTTGCATCACCTTGAGTGGAAGAAACGTCTCAAGTTGTAACAAACAGGTGACTGGTTTTTCCACCATGATAACACACCAGCCCACATAGCACTGAGTGTTCAGCAATTTTTCACCAAAACCGGCATGACCCTTGCGTCCCACCCTCCCCATTCACCAGATCTCACTCCGAGTGACTTTTTTGTTTACCCAGATGAAAAAAGTCCTCAAAGAAAAATGTTTTGCTGATGTGGAAGAGGTGAAACAAAAAACAGCAGAAGTCCTAAAAGCCATCAAGAAGGATGAGTTCAAAAATTGTTTTGAGCAGTGGAAAAAGCATCTTGATAGGTATACTGCATCAAATGGAGAATACTTAGGTGACTAAAATTTAAACATGTAAGAATAAATACACACTTTTAAAACTAAATAAATGCTGTTTTTGTGGGGTCCCCCCTCATATACTCAGTATTGGTAAAGATGGAAACTCTCACATAGATCTGAAAACATTAATTAATGTAATCTTTCTGGAGGAAATTTTGGCAGTATGTATTACAAGCCTCATATTGTGGATATAGTCTAAGTCCAAAATTTCATTTCTGGAAATTTATCCTAGTACTAATGATAACAAACATATATGGAGCACTTATATGTGCCAGGCATTGTGTTAAGTACTTTATATGCATGATCCTATTTAATCCTTATAAAACCTAAGAGGCAGGTACTGTTAAGTCCCATTTTCCAGGTGGGAGACTGAGACGAAGAAAGTTCTAAATAAATTGCCCAAGATCACATTGACAGTGGTAAAGCTGAAGTTAAATCCAGGTCTAAATTTTCAAACTCATACTCTTTGGTAGTTTGCAGTACCACCTAGTAAGGGAATAAGTAATTAAGGATTTATGCAAAGTTGAATGTACAAAGACATGAATAAGAGGGCATAACTAGAAGCAATCTAGATATCCAAAGTGAAGACTGTTTAAATAAATAAATTATGGCACAGCCATAACATAGAGTAACAAAGGTATAATGTATGCAACTTAGTCTCAAGTAGTTCAGAGAAACTGTGTATGTGTGTATGTATAGAGAGAGGAATGTATGCGTACAGAGAGGTGTGAATGTGTGTATGCATGTGAGCATGTATGTGTGTCTACATCTATACAGAGTACACCAGCACAAATGACAAAGCAACAGGATAACAACAGTATGTGATGCTGACACTGCTGGTCCTTGGACCACACTTTGAGTAGTAAGGACATAGGGGACCCTTAAATACAGCTTAAATTACTCTAGAGGTAACTTAGTTATTGAAGTAGCAAATCTCTATAAAACGAGGCATACTTACGAAGCAAAAGGAATTTTTAATATAGGATCTGCATTGTCAACAGCAAGGCTCCCAGATTTAAAGTGAGGACTGAACTGTGTCAGATGGTTTCTAAGAATTCCGACAGCGACTTGTGCGTGGGGATCAAGACTAACTCTGAAAACGTGCATAAAAAATGGTGAGCTTTTAGGAGTAATTTATTCAAAGTTAACAGGATATGTAAACTATTTTAAATATAAGTAAAGTCAACAGTTTGATCTTTAATTACATACCTGAATATAATTACACTTCCTGGAGACAGGTTTTCAAACTCAATTTCTTGAATATATTCATTGGGACCTTTTGTGGCGACTCCTGCTTGTTTAACAATTTTACTTTCATTAAGCTGGAAAAAAATGAAATAAAAATCTATTCAACAAATAATTCTCATGTCCTTAAGATGTTAAGCATAGTAGTAACATGATAGTGTCATATACCTGAATATGCTCTCTAATTGCCACTGTGATGTCTGGCATTCCATTTATTGAATTTTCAGCCTTTCTGTAAGGCTTTGTATTTCTTTCAATAGTTCTAGCTTCAAGAACTACTTCTTCAATTTTGCCTAGGAATACAGAAAAAATTTTAACAAAATTTCATATGGACCATTCAAAATTAGGACTGCTAAAGAGGTTTCAAATCACTTAACTACAAATAAAATATTAATTTTTTAAAAGTCTGAAAGTATCAAACTATAAGAGTCTTAGAAAACGCAGAAAGAAGTCAAGCAATGATAAGGACATATCTCAGGGACACACTTCATAATGGTCAAAGGCTTGACGACAGAAACTATGACTACTCTGTGTTCAGAAAAGAGAGAATGCTGAACGAGGGGGTGGGACGCAAGTCTCTGAAGGATGCAGACAATTCACATACAGAGGGAAGCCTGAGTACTCAGGAGAAGTGAGAATAACTGTGTGGCTGAAATAGTGGAGTGACACAAAGCCAGGATGTGGACGAGGATGGGTTAATGAGAACCTTCAACACAAGGTTGGAGTGTTTTCCATTTAATTTCAGTTTATATATTGTGTGTATGTTTATGCATACACATAAATATACACACGCACATATATACATATACACATATACAAATACAGAAGTACAGTCCTGGGTGTAAGAGAAATACATGTTCATTTAATGCAAATTAGGAAATATATTAAGATAGAAACAAAAATATTTCACAACTCAAAAAAAAAAGTTAACATCTGAGAGTATTTCTGTCTAGGTTTTGTTTCAGGCAGTACAAATGTACCAAAAATGTCTAATCCTTTTTCTCAACTATATCCACATGAGCATTGAGTTATCACATATGATATATAACCATAAATTAATACAACATTACAGCATAATTGAGCAATCCAATACAAATCCAAGAACGAGTCTTAGACTGCACTACCAGGGATGCACATCTGGGGCACTTCCTTGCTGTAAAACGAAGTCTTGGGATTTCTGAAGGCAGTCCTCGCCACAGCCACCACAGACTGATGGATACTCGGCGAGTGTCGCGTCACTGCCACTATGTCTCCGTCAACCTGGTCCACATACACCTGAAACAGAAAGCCACAGGTTGAGAGTTCACACTGGAAACCAGGGCTTCAGCAGGAAAGACTCTGAAATAGACCCTTAAGAAGCAAATGTAGAGAACTTAGTTTCTTGCCTGAATGAAGCCCTGGGCTCCGAGCTCTTGGTGAAGTTTATTGATAGCACACCTGGCTGCAATGATGCCACTCTGGAAATTAACTTCACCTGTGTCTGATGGGGATGCTCCAGGATTCCACTTAGTGTAAAACCGCTCTTCAGAAACCACTGAAATCTGGACACAGGTAAAAGTGAGCCAAGAATGCATTTTAGTAACACTGACAGCTTTTTTTTTTTTTTTTTTTTTTTTAAAGTCAAGACTCTCACTCTGTTGCCCAGGCTGGAGTGCAGTGGCACGCTCACAGCTACTGCAGCCTTGACCTGCTGGGGTCAGGCGATCCTTCCGCCTTACCTTCCGAGTAGCTGGGACTACAGGCATGTGCCACCATGCCTGGCTAATTTTTAAAAAATTTATTGTAGAGATGAGGTTTTGCCAAGTTGCCTAGGCTGGTTTTGAACCTGTGGGCTCAGGCAATCCTCTGCTTCCACCTCCCAAAGTGCTGGGATTACAGGCATGAGCCACCGTGCCCGGCCACAATGAGCACTTTTGATAAACACGCTCCAAGCTGTTGGCCATGTGGATTTTCAAAGACAACTGAGCACACCTGGTGAGGTACCAGCTCATCGTAGCCCCTGGTACTGCCACTAGCACAGCTCGCCATGGAGACAATGGTGGAACTGGGAAGAGCATCGTACGCTGACCTGTGCTAGAAAAATGCAACAAGGCAAAGGTTCACTTTAAAAAGCAAAGCGACATTCTATATAGCAAAGTTAAGTACAAGAATAATTGCATAAATATATCGTATAAGGCAATTTGTTTCTAAACAAAGTATTCTAAAACGATGGACTACCATCACTTAGACACTTAAAACATGATGTTGAAGTATGTGGATGGTACTGCTGCTACTGGAGAGTTCAATATCAAAACATTCAACAAAATCAGTAAACAAGCGAGAAAGAGGAGATGCTTACCACAATGGGACACTCGTTGTCATGGGTGATGTCCATGAACAGGGCATGAGCGATGGCTGGCATCAGAGGCCTCAGGCAGGGCTGGACAAAGGACCCCACGGGCTCTCCACCATATCGGTAGACCAGCCTGCCCTCCTCATGGCTATTGTATGCGCTCATCGCCTCTGCAGAGCATGACAGACATCGCAGCCATCTTTGTTATTTATGTCCGAGAAGGGGTTAGACTTCTTAGCACGACTGACTCTCAAAAATAGAGACCCCCTCAATATCATAAATAATAAAGCAACTTTATGCATTTAAGCAGATGTCCACTGGTTTAAGCGACAAAAACGTCTTCCTATAACTTAAGAAATGACTCATGCAAGGAAAAGGGGACATATTAGATGTTGCTTATTAAGATGTAAGCTATACAAAATCTACTGTGAAAAATCTAAGGATCCCGTACTCTATCCAGGTGGGAGATGGAAAGCAGAGCTACAGATTTTCAACAACAAAAAAATGCTCTTGCTTGTGAGTTATCAGTTCATCTCACTGCTCCTTCAATTTGAAAGGTGGTGTCTTATTCAACCATAGAAATTATTACTGATAAAAACAGACTGAGTTATACTAGAAAATGTCAGACTATTTAAAAGAACATTAATTGTATGAAAAAGTATTGAGCACTGCATACAAAACCATTAAATGCCTTTTAGTCTACTTAAAAGCTAAAGTTGCAGATGGGAAATACACTTCCGACAAGCCTACCTCTAATTAAGGAACTGATGCCCAGTCTAGTGACAAAGATGTTGTCCAGGTCTTCGCTTCCTGTGAACAGTTCAGCTACCACGTATAAATTGGGTTGCAGTCTCCTAGCAGCATCCAACATGTACTGCATAAGGCAATATCACAAATATAACAGAGAGAAAGAGAGAAGCAAGATGAGGGCAGGAGACAAGACTAGGCATGATTTGACAAAGGAAAGTATGTAGCAAGAGAAAATGGAAATTCAAGAGGAAGTTCCAAATAAACCTCATATGCAAGAAACCATCAAACATATCGATTAACAAGGAAAAAGAGAAATTAAAAAGAGAATAAAACAGTTAGAAAGGAAGATTAGATTTTACAAAGATATAGAGACAAGAGGGAAAAAAAAGGAAGAAGAATGTTAGTGTCATATTAATAAATGTCAATTCTGTTAGGCATTCTCCTTGTTTATTGTTTGCTTGTTTTTAATACCTTTAATCAGACTGTTAATTTCCAGGTGGTTGACTGAGACACTACTGATAAATTCCCTGCTGGTGAATTACTGAAGTCAACTTTTCTTACAGATGGATGATAAACTCTTAACTCTTACACTTTACAATTTCCACTTGTGTAATTTACGTTTAATACAAGTGCTATCTAGCTGGGAATCAGAAAATACTGGCTTATAATCAGAAATCAGATTGGCTCCAAAAATTTTTTAAAATATAACATTGTAAAGGTTAATAAAGTAGAATCCTAGGAAATTTTGTTATTTAATTAAATTAATTAATTAATTAATTAATTAATTAATTTTGTTTTGAGTTGGAGTCTCACTCTGTCGCCCATACTGGAGTGCAGTGGCCGCTCCCGGCCACCGCAGCCTCGACCTGCCGGGCTCCGGCGATCCTTCCGCCTCAGCCTTCCGAGTAGCCGGAATTACAGGTGCACGCTACCACGCCCAGCTGATTTTTGGATTTATTGTAGAGATGAGGTCTCGCTGCCCAGGCGGGTCTCGAACCCGCGGGCTCAGGCAATCCACTCACCTCAGCCTCCCAAAGGCACGGGATTACAGGCTGAGCCACCGAGCCCGGCTTAATTTATTTTTGAGTTGGAGTCTTGTTGTGTCGCCTAGGCTGGAGCTCAGTGGCACAATCACAGCTCATTGTAGCCTTGACCTCCTGGGCTCAGGCAATCCTTCCACCTCAGTCTCCCGAGTAGCTGGGACTACAGATATACACCGCTATGCCCAGCTAATTTTTTGATTTTTTTTTTTAATAGAGACGAGGTCTCACTGCTCAGGCTGGTCTCGAACTCCTGGGCTCAAGCAATCCACAGGTGTGAGCCACTGTGCTCAGCAGCAAATTCAGTGTTAACATTCTTTTTTGTCACCTTGTTACACATAACTTACAAGTATATACATTTTTTGCTGTTGCTAATGGCACAATTAAAAAAAAATCCTGCCATTTTTGGAGCTAAACAATGTTCTACCAGTTTAACTAATGTTCACTAAATCCCTCCAAATCAAATCAACTTTTTCTCTCAGGACTTGACACATATACATTATAATACTGCTCAATATTAAAGAAATAGATATTTTCAGATAAGCACATATTTCCAAAGAACACCTAAGTGATACATGCCACTAGGAAGCTATCAAAAATCTTATAGGGTAGTAAATATCTGTCTGGGGATGGGGAGATACCTCTTACCAACAAGAGTGCCTGAACGAAGCATATTTGTATACCTAACCCTTAACTGTACCCCACAATATCATAATAAAAAATATTGATTAATAAAAAAAATCTTATAGGATGAACACTGTGCTTATTTACAACCTTGTATTAGGTAGAAGATAATACTGTAAGTATTGGCATTGCTCAAAAGTTATTGTAAAAGAGGAATAGGTAACATTTATATCCACACTTATATTCTTATAAATAATGAATAAAAACTTAATCAGTGAAGCTAAAGCTGGCTTCACTATGCAATGTTAGTGTTTAAATAATTACTGTGGCTGGGCACAGTGGCTTACACCAATAATCCCAGCACTTTGGGAGGCCAAGGTGAGAGGACTGCCTGAGCCCATGGGTTAGAAACCAGTCTGGACAACTTGGCTGTACAGACCTAATCTCTAAAATAAATCTAAAAATTAGCCAGGTATGGTGGCGCTCACCTGTAGCTCCAGCTACCTGAAAGGGTCACCTGAACCCAGCAGGTCAAGGCTGGAGTGGCCATCAGTATGCCACTACACTCCAGCCTGGGCGACACACAGTTGCTACTTATATTGAAAGCTATCTAAAAAGAAGACAAATTAATATTTTATATATTATCAGTAGGCAACATGGTTGTACTATAGATTATCAGAAACAATAGGATCAAATTTTCTAAATTAAAAGTTAAAAATTAACTCAAATACTTCATAGCACAGTATTTCAAAACTGGATCAAAAGACTGTCAGAATTATGCAAATTATACAAAAGTGTTAAACTCTACACCAAGGCAGTGCTGGTCCAACCCACAGAAGGAGCTCTGGGTCCACAGTCTACCCAAGGAGAACTGGAAGGAGCCTGTGCGCTTTTTGACGCAGGCGAGTGGGTTGTCTGTACCTCGGCTACATGCAGCGGCGTAGAGTGGCAGTTGTCCAGACGCACTCCCTGGAAGTACGTTGCAGTGATTTCCGTGTATTTTTTCATGTGTGCCCAGAGGTAAGGACAGTCCTCTGGCCTATTCCCATAGCGCAGCTTAACACTGTCTCCCCAGCAAATAAGTTCTCTCCTTAAGTAAACTTCTGACCCTGATAAGAAAGGAGATTGCTTTCAGTGGTTCAAGAAATAAAATGAAAACAATTACTTCCAGGGAACACTGGTGTTTTCAATTTGCTATGGTCAGCTCTACCATAAATGATATACTGATTAAAATTATATTTTAAATGGTATGGGTTAAAGTTAAAAAAAATTTTTTTTTTTTTGAGTTGGAGTCTTACCCTGTCGCCTAGACTGGAGTGCAGTGGCCATTTCTGGCCACTGCAGCCTCAACCTGCTGGGCTCTGGCGATCCTTCTGCCACAGCCTTCTGAGTAGCCGGAATTGCAGGCGCATGCCTTCACGCCCAGCTAATTTTTTATTTATTGTAGAGATGAGGTCTCATCAAGTTGCCCAGGCAGGTCTCAAACCCGCGGGCTCAGGCAATCCACTCACCTCAGCCTCTCAAGGCGTGGGATTACAGGCTGAGCCACCGAGCCCGGCTAGGTTTTAAAAATTAATATTATTTTTCATACCTATTTTGTGAAAATTCTAGCTCACAGTTTCTTCTGAAAATATGCGCTCAATGTCAAAAATCCAAGTTGCTTTTTTTTTTTTTTTTTGAGTTGGAGTCTTACTCCATCGCCTAGGCTGGAATATAGTGGCATGCTCAAGGCCACCCCAGCGTTGACCCGCTGGAATCCAGTGATCCCTCCGCCTCAGCCATCCAAGTAGCCGGAACTACAGGCATGTGCTACCATGCTCAGCTAATTTTATTTTATTGTAGAGATGAGGTCTCACCATGTTGCCCAGGCTGGTCTTGAACCTGCGGGCTCAGGCAATCCTCTCGCCTCAGCTTCCCAAAGTGCTGGGATTACAGGCTTGAGCCACAGTGCCTGGCCCCAAATTGCTTCTTAAGGGAAAACAGAAATGGTACTATCATAGACCTTTTTTTTTTTCTGTATGCTATACACAAAACCATCTATTTTATTCCAGAATACATCATCTTAATGAGAATAAAAAGCTTTTGTATGCACATACTGCCAATACATTTAAAAAGGCCCAAATTTTAACAAGTAGGATAGACAAATTCATTAGACAAGAGATCATAAATTACTTTGGCTGAAAAAAGTCTTTAAAAAAAATCTGCCTCAACATTCTGCTTGCAGGTTATCATAGGCCTTTTAAAGCCATAGTCTAACAAAAGCACTTAAGACACCATGTCCAGCTTTCTACCTATTTTTGGCAAAAGGTTATATTAAATCCATGCCACAAAGCAAAATGACTTTTTTCATTTAGATGGCTAGAAAGAAAAAGGCCAGAGATAATTAAACCCAAAGTTTTATAAAAATTTAAAATATATATACATGTATAAATATATGTGTATCCGTATCTATCTATCTCTCTATCTATCTGAGTTGGAGTCTCACTCCGTTGCTCAGGCTGGAGTGCAGTGGCACACTCATGGCCACCTCAGCATTTGACCTGCTGGGCTCCAGTGATCCTTCTGCCTCAGTCTTCCAAGTAGCCGGGAACTATAGGCGCACACTATCACACCCGAATAATTTTTTTGATTTATTGTGGAGATAAGGTCTCGCCAAGTTGCCCGGGCTGGTCTCAAACCCGCAGACTCAGACAATCCACTTGCCTCAACCTCCCAAAGTGATGGGATTACGGGCTGAACCACAGAGCCCAGACCAAAGTGATATTCTTAAGAAAAAAAAAAGATTTCTAAACTACCTTTAATGTCACTAAAATAGACTCTTAGTTTTGAAATGTCAAAAAATAAATACAGCAGTGGGCCCCTTGCAACATTCTTACTTGTCTTGAAATAGTCACAGAAAAACAAGACTCTAAGAGTAGGTGTGGGAAACAAAAAACAACTATTTGCTGGTGTAATTGTCTTCCAAGTAAGTACCTTGGTACCTCTGGCCAATGAGAGAAGGCATCTCTAAGGCAATGTGTAACAGCAGTGGTTTCAAAATTCTTGTAAAAAATGCTATAGAATAATATTCTGATATTCTGCTCAAATAAAAGCTTGTATAGACCCACAATATATAAAGTAGACACATTAAAGCTATCCTCTCTGAGGAGCTAGAAAGCAGAAGGGCAAAGAAGAAAGAAGACGAGCCCATCCTTCTCTCTATTCCGTCTTTCCTCTCTGAGACTTCAGGTCCCTCCAACTCCTCTGATTGTGAAACTATAAATGCCACCAGCCTCGTGGGTGAAAAAAATCAGTAACTCTTCTTTCCTTGTCCACAGAGAGGTTAAACATAACATGCCTGGTTCAGCAAAGTTTCGAAGAGGATCGTCTCCCATGACCCATCCATTATGTGCCATCAGAAAACAAGCTTTATTTGGGAGATGGATCATAGACTCTTCTGTAAAGAAGGCTGTTTCTTCAAATGGGAAGGTAAAGTACCTGTGGAAATACAATCAAGTATCAAATCCACATGGAGAAACTCCCTGAAAGAACTGGAATCTGCAACTTTAAAATCATATTTCCTCTCTAGTGAACAGAATTAGTTTGACACCATTTATGAGGGAAAAAAACCCTTCAATGTAGGTCACAAATCTTCAGCAGCCATTTTGAGTAAATCTAGTAGGATTTGAAGAATAGAGAGGTAACACTGTAGCACACCTGGAAAACATTTTACATAATTTTTAAAACCTCATAAAATTATTTTAGAGTCACTGAGGAACTGATGTCACTTGGCAAAGGCTTTCGCTGGGCTCTAGTTGCTCACCCCACACTGCACATCACCCTTCTGGTGCAAGGAGCTAGGCACCTGCTCAGCCCGATGGTCACTGGCTTTGCTGCTGAGTCTGCAGTCCCCCAGGAACTCTAACGTCAATAGTGCCTGTAACTTGGCTGACACTGATGACAGTTTCTCTAACTAAAGCTCTGTCTAGCAAACACTGAGCCCATTTCCCAATCCAAACTTCTACTTCAATTTAAGAAATATACTGAAGTCACACATGAAAACATTTAGGCTAATTTGAAAAGTTAAACACAATTTTCAATTATTAAATACCAATGAGAGAAAACAAACATGGTATACCTTGTCACTAAAGGATACTTCCTCGTGACGGGTCCTAGCTTAGGACCGTGGCCAGCCAGTCGTTCATAAAACACATTCCCCAAAAGGCAATTAACTGCCTAAAAAACATTAAATTATGTTATATCACCATCATCATCCTCAACAGCCACCAAATAGCATTAAGAATCAAAGGAAAGCAGCAGTTCAAAAGAGGTGAGACCTGCTCCTGGTGATAGTTCATGAGTCGCAGTTTCTCTGCATTTAATTCCTCAAGTCTCTTTCGCAACCAACTGCAGCACTCTTCAACCGCGGCTGGCCCATTGCTAGAGCAGACAGAGCAACACAAACTTATTACTCGATGGTTTTACACATTATGCATTTAACACTTTTCTAGCAAAGGTCATAGGAACCTTAAATCTATCTATCAGGACTTTAAATATGGCTGAAGAAGTTTCCTAATCATAAAAATTTTCGCATACACATTTAGGAACATGGTCCAGCCCATAGACAGAGGGAAAATAATGTGTGTTAAAGCAGCAGAATGGGTATTGTTGCTTTATTTCATCTTCCACTGAGGATTTAGGAAGCAGCATGCAAATCATACCAGCCATACAGGCTTGGGAATGACAGGATTCTTTACTTCCCAGGAAGAAGACAACATACTCATGAGGTATGAAGGTGGCTAGTGCCACGTTCATGTCCACGGTGCAGCCGAGTCGCCTGTACTCAGGGTCCTGGATAATCTGAAGGTGCTGCTTTGGGTCAGACTTGGTGACTCTCCTATTATCTAAAAGGAAGGGAAGATGACATCTGAAGTGCAAGTATTCACAAGGAGACTGTAACTGTCACTGATTTCAATTTTGTGGCCTAGTTTTTTTCATAGAAAAGGAGTATTTCAGGAGTATCCTTCACACCACCTTCCTCCTGCCCCCATACACAGGAGGCGGGGAGAAAGAGAGAGACTACATTTCACACGAACACAGGGACCTTCTCAGGTCAGTCCCACTCCCACTTGTCTGTCTCAGTCAGCACTCACTCATTCTTTCTTTGGGGCATTAAGGACTTGGGTGGTAGATGTTTTCTTCCCAGCTACTATGAAATATTATACCAGGAAGAGTTCTTTTTCCTCAAAGATGCTTCCTAGTCTAAAGAGTAACTAACTAACAACCTGGCTTTGCATTCTCTGAAAGAAGCACACACTTTTTGTTTTTGTTCTTTTTTCCTTTTCACCAACAACTATATATCTCAGATAACAATTTTAAAAATTAAAAAGTTTAGGTTTAGCGAGGAGTTTTCACTATTTTCCTGAAATTTGTTTCTAATAAATCAAGCACTGGGTTAGGATTGCCTCCACTGGACTTGATTGTATATTGACTAATTAATTTTTATATCTGGCTCATTTTTTTTTTTTTTGAATTGGAGTCTCACTCTGTCGCCCAGACTGGAGTGCAGTGGCCGCTCCTGGCCACCGCAGCCTCGACCTGCTGGGCGCCGGCGATCCTTCCATCTCAGCCTTCCGGTAGCCAGAATTATAGGCACGCGCTATGACACCAGGCTGATTTTTTGATTTATTGTAGAGATGAGGTCTCGCTGCCCAGGCGGGTCTCAAACCTGCGGGCTCAGGCAATCCACTCACCTCAGCCTCCCAAAGGCGTGGGATTACAGGCTGAGCCACCGAGCCTGGCTTATCTGGCTCATTCTTAAGAGACTTTAAATGGCTCATAAAAACACAAACAAGGCCGGGTACGGTGGCTCAAGCCTATAATCTCAGCACTTTGGGAGGCTGAGGTGAGAGGACTGCCTGAGCCTGTGGATTTGTCCAGCCATGGCAATATGGTGAGGCCTCATCTCTACAATAAATCAAAAATTAACAGAGTGTGGTAGCACGTGCCTGTAGTTCCGGCTACTTTGAAGGCTGAGGTGGAAGGATCGCCTGAGCCCAGCAGGTTGAGGCTGCGGTGGCTGGGAGTGTGCCACTGCACTCCAGTCTGGGCAATAGAGTGAGACTCCAATTTAAAACACCCCCCAAAAACCACAAACAAAATAATAACAGAAATCGATTCTTAAAATTCAGTTTCTAAGGTTCAATTGGAAGTATAAATATATGAACACTGTCAAGAAATGTTTGAAAAACAGAAAAAGCAGGCCTGGCTTGGTGGCTTAGCCTGTAATCCCAGCGCTTTGGGAGTTCAAGGCGAATGGATTGTCTGAGCCTGCAGGTTCGGACCAGCCCGGGAAACCTGGTGAGACTGCATCTCTATAATAAAATAAAAAATAGCTGGGCGTGGTAGTGTGTGTCTGTAGTTCCAGCTATGCAGAAGGCTGAGGCGGAAGGATCGCTGGAGCCCAGAAGGTCGATGCTGAGGTGGCCATAAGCATGCATGTCACTGCACTCCAGCCTGGGCGAAGGAGTGAGACCCCAACTCAAAAAAAAAAAAAGAAAAAGAAAAAAATGTACTATTAGTATAAATTAATAGTCTTTAGTATTGCAGAATAAAAGACAGGTGGGTTGCTGGGCACGGTGGCTCATGCCTGTAATCTTAGCACTTTGGGAGGCGAGGCAAGATGATCTTGAGTCCATGGGTTCAAGACCAGTCTGGGCAACATGGCAAGATCTCGTCTCTACAATAAATCAAAAATCAGCCAGGTGTGGTGGTGTACACCTGTGGGTCCAGTTACTTGGAAGGCTGAGGTGGAAGGATCACCTGAGCTCAGCATGTTGAGGCTGCAGTGGCCATGAGTGTGCCACTGCACTCCAGTCTGGGTAGCAAAGTGAGACTCCAACTCCAAAAAAAAGAAAAAAGACAGGTGGGTCACTGGAAGTGCACAGATAACAACTAATGTTTAGATACCATGAAGAACTGTCGCCCTTCAAGTCAGTGTGCAAAGATGGGTTATCAAGTCAATGTCATTTTTTGAAGAAAAATAAGTTAATACCTTCTTTCTATAATACACACAAAAATTTCGGCTTTATTAAATATTCACATGTAAAAATAAAAATAAGATTAGAAAAAAAGAGAATGTTGATAGAAAGTCTTTTTTAAACATCATGTGAAATCAGAAACCATAAAAGAAAAGACTGACAAATTTGACTACACTGGGGCAAAAAAGCCAATACACAAGAGTTAAAAGATCACCAGCTTAGTAGGATAATATACCTTGAGGCCTATGTAGTAAGAAATCATCAATAACAATAAAGATATATATAAAAAAAAACCAAACCCCTATAGAAGAATGGGCAACAAACATTAAAGGCAGTTAATAGAATAAATGCAAATGGCTAATTAACATGTGAAAATATACTCTATTAATAAGCAAAGAAATGGAAATTAAAATAAGGTATGTTTTGCCTGCTTGACAAAGTTGATAAAGATGAAGTGTGTCTAATGTTGGTGAGGGCATTATTAGTGATAATATTAAGTTGGTATAATGTTGAGAAAAGCAATTTGATTATATCTGTTGTATTTGAAATCTAAATACTCTGATTCAACAGCACTATGTCCAACAAGTGAATAAACATAATGTGTACAAGGATATATTTTCTGCCGCCTTGTTTATAAGATCATAAGGTCCCCTAGGGCCTGCTTAAAAGAATATAAGGTTCTTTAGGGCAAGGACTTTCTTTTTTTTTTTGAGTTGGAGTCTCACTCTGTCACCCATACTGGAGTATAGTGGTAGCACACTCCTGGTCACTGCAGCCTCGACCCGCTGGGCTCTGGCGATCCTTCCGCCTCAGCCTTCCAAGTAGCTGGAACTACAGGCACGTGCTACCATGTCCAGCTAATTTTTGATTTATTGTAGAGACGAGGTCTCGTCAAGTTGCCGGGGTGGGTCTCGATCCGTGGGCTCAGGCAATCCACTCGCCTGGGCTTCCCAAAGTGCTGGGATTACAGGCTGTGCCACTGAGCCCGGCCAAGGACTTTCAATTCATCACTGACTCTTCATGACTGAATAATATGTAGCACACAGTAGGTGGCTCAATAAATATGCACTGAATGAATGAATGAACAATGAAAAACTGGAAATGACTCATCAAAAAGGCTAGTTAAATTCAAGTGCTTTAAAACAATGCATAGCTATTAGGGGTTAGAATAAATAATTAGCTATAAAAAAGCCATATTGTCAATTAAAAGAACATGTTGTTAAGCAATCTATGTTCTAGTCTTACTTCCATGTGTACAAAATGAATACAAAACTTATGTCTATGCCTTATATAGAATTACATAAAACCATATATAAAATTGGAATTTCTTTCAAAAAGAGTTTGAAAAAAAACACAAGAAATTAGGAATAAGTAGTTCCCTCTAAGAAGTGGGATTTGGGGGAAAGTAAGTCATATATTGTTTTATTATATATTTGAACTTTTTTTTCTCTTTACAGCTAACACACATTATTTCTTTTTTTTTATTTTTTTTTGAGTTGGAGTCTCACTCTGTCGCCCAGACTGGAGTGCAGTGGCTGTTCCCAGCCACCGCAGCCTCGACGTGCTGGGCGCCGGCGATCCTTCCGCCTCAGCCTTCCGAGTAGCTGGAATTACAGGCATGCGCTACCACGCCCGGCTGATTTTTTGATTTATTGTAGAGATGAGGTCTCGCTGCCCAGGCGGGTCTCGAACCTGCGGGCTCAGGCAATCCACTCACCTCAGCCTCCCAAAGGCGCAGGATTACAGGCTGAGCCACCGAGCCCGGCTTCACACATTATTTCATATAAACAATTTAGTTTATAAATATCAGAAGGAAGACAAAGGTCCTTTAATAAAATGAAACATGAAGTAAAGTTAGTACTAAACTTTCCTGTGTTAAGGTGTTACATAATTCCAGAAGTTGATGTGTGAGTTAGTTCTGTCTTCTGGAAGAGAAAAAAGTTCTTTACCTTAAGAGCCACTCAAAATTCTCACTGCTATGTTGTTCTGCACTAACCACAGGCAGATTCTTATTTTTGTCACTCCTTTCTTTAATTTGTTTTTATTTTAGATTCAGGGGTTCACATGTGTATGCATTACACAGACATACTGTGTAGTGGTGGGGTTGGGTCTGAGGTGGCCCATTCCCCAGATGGTGAACATTGTGCCCTGTAGGTAGATTCTGAACCCCAGTCCCTCTCCCACTCCCCCCTTATTGGTGTCTCCAGTGTCTATTATTTCCATCTTTGTGACCATTTAGTTCAAACATATGAGTGAGAACATGTGTTTGGTTCTCTGTTTCTGAGTCAGTTCACTTAGGATGATGATCTCCAACTCCATCCACGTTGCTGCACAGGACACGATCTCACTCTTTTTTATGCCAGCTGCTATATAATCCTTCCTTTCTAATTTGTCTCCTAAACATACTTATCTGTTAGCCTGTCTTTTTTTTATCCTGCATTGTTGGGGGCAAATTAACCTCTTGAGTAGTCATGTTCTTAGCTGGAGATTCATTTCTTTACCTTTTGTTACCAGCTACTATCTGGTTTCAGTCTTGCGAGAGCACTGTTAGGTGGCCTTAAGGGTGGGCAACGTCAGCTAGCAGCCCCTCTGCATCAATGATGGTTCTAATCAGGGACAGCAGAAGACTACCCATCTCTCAGCTTCAGAATCGGTATTGAACCTTTCTCAGCAGAAGTGACCAGTTCTGCCTACCCTCCCATTCATTCACTTCACAAACGCACGCCAAGCTCCACTCTATTTTCAGCATTCTGCTAAAGAACCCACAGTGAGATACAGTCCCCGAGAGAAATTCTTGGATTATGTATCATTATTATGTGCCCTTTAGATGTCTCTGGCAACTCTCAGATAGCTTACAGAATCACAGTGTTATAGTGTAAAAGTAATACAAATATCATATACCTAATAATGATGTTAACTAAGAGAAAAGAAGAGTTACCCCTCTAAAATATTAAATTCCTTAAAATTGATAGGAAGATTCCAGTGTGTATCCTTTACCTTGTGTAAGAAGTCCTCTAAAGTGCTCAACTGCTTTGTAAACGTCTACTTGAAAAAATTCCCAGAGTTGAATCCTTGGAAAAATCTCCTCCCAAATTATTTTTCGGATGCACTGAAAAATTTCAAAGTTAAAAATATATACATATATATTTAAAACCTTTTCACCAAATACTGCTCATCTATTACAATGCAGATTCTAAATAGTTTTCAATCACATATTTAATTGGTACTTTAGGAAGTGGCTACGCTATTTCAGGTGTACGCCTCTGTACATACTGACATTCATGTGCTGATCATTTTCAATCAAGGCAGGTACTCCTTTTTCTCTGTATTTTCCTTCTGCAACGTCACAGGAGAAATGCCAAAAGGCTCTGTCTAAGACCCAAGCAGGCTTCAGGTGTGGAGAGTTCACAAGATTATATGCACATTCTGGGTGTTCCTGGAGCCATCTACTGTTTGCAGCTGCAAGAACAAAGAAACACAAGGGAATATCTCACAATTAACTTGGAACTGTGTCTACATAAAGCTTAAAGGTGAAGTAAAATATCAGCCTCCACCACTCATTTCCTTCTCCATTAGACAGTAATATTTTATAACAATATTGCTACATAAAAAACTTTTATCTGGTGTTAGTATCCTACTGTCCACTTCACTACACTTTTTAAAAACAATCTTTAATTCTTTCTAGGAAATCTAATGGAACAAAAATCAGCTCTCTCACAGGCAACCCCTTAAAGGATTAATAAAGTATGGTGTTTTGATAAGACTGATAAGAGCAAGGCTGAGAAACTGCTAATAGAAATGTATCTTATTATTCATCAGTAAGTTCAGAATCAGAAGAGTATTCCAAATATTGATGACATTACAGATCATTTAATTTTTAAATAAACAAAAGTTACAAACACACTCTGATCTTTAAAATGGACTAATGCCCACTGAATTCAGACTGAGGAGCATGGGTGGTTAGTGTACAAGAAATAAAAACGGATCACAATAACTGAATATAACGACACACCAGGAATTGTTCTAAGCAGTGATAGGCACACATTTTTTCTCATTTCCTACCATACCAACTAGGACATACCATTGTGCTCCTTTAATGGACAAAGGACTGGAGCACAGAGAGATAGGCAACTCCGCCAAAGTCCCACAGTCAGGAAGTGGGGCAAGTCTCTTCAGAATCTGCAATCTTAACCACATTGCTCTGCTGCTGAGACGAATGTGCCATTATGTGGTTTGATATATTTGATGTCAATAATATTACACATGACAAAATAATTATCAATACTGTCAAATTTTCAAGTGAAGAATGTTTTTGGATATCATGAAGTTGTCACTGTAGACTTTGATGCTTGGTTTCCATGTGTATGCAGAAACACCAAATTTCAGAATGTGCCTATTTCTTTACCAGACATTGTCTGCCGTTATTATTGGGAACAATAATATTTACAATAGTATAACAATAAAATTTATCGGTGTTTATCTACACCAGAGCTTCATAGTTCCTATGGTAACTTTGTGAAACAGTAGTGGTTTCTCTCTCTCTTTTTTTCTTTTTTTGGTTCTGACTTATAACTTAATGGCTGTGCAGGTCCTGGACCCTCATTTCTGCCACTCACGGGCCCGCTGCTCTGGGGTCAGGGTTTTCTGTTCAAAGGCATGGATGTGCAGGAGTTCTTCAGCTAGGGAAGCGTTCACCAGCCGGCATCTCTGAAGTAGTGGCTTCCCCTCGAACTTGGTCGACACCACCAGGACTTGGAAGCTGGATGCGCTGCTACAGAGGGTCGTGTCCTCCATCTCCACGTGCTCCGCCTCCAGGTCCTGCTGCAGTTTCTCCCGCAGGTATTCGGCGCTGAGTTCCATAGCAGCAATCCAACTGGGACAACAGCCCAGCGGGGACAGAACCCCAGCACGGATCACGGCCACACCACCTTCCATAGTGGTTTCTCTTAAATGTCTATGCCACCTAGAATTCCTGCTCTTTCCATATGCAAATCAGTGGTTTCTAAACCTTTCTACATGTGGCACACACAGAACATATTATTTGTGGGATCAGGCCAAGCCAGGTCCAGCTGCTCTAGCAGATGAGGGGAGGAATCGCTTCCAGGGACCACCAGTTGGGAATTGTGTATTGCTGAGGAATTTTGGGAACCAAACAGGCTAACTTTACTCTTAACAATAATTTTTTTTTTTTAGTAGAGTCAGGGACTCGCTGTGTTGCCCGGCTAGACTATAGTGGTGCAAACTATGGCTCCTGCAGCCTTGAACTCCTAGGCTCAGGCCATCCTCCCACCTCAGCCTCCTGACTAGCAGAGATTAAAGGCATGTGCCACCATGCTTGGCTTTTTTTTGGGTAGAGACAGGGTCTCTAAGTTGGTCTTAAACACCTGGGCTCAAGGGATCCTCCTGCCTCAGCCTCCCAAAGTGTTGGGTTACACACGAGTCATTGCACCTGGCCTCTAATAAGCTCTCTTAACATGTAAAAGATATAATTTCCAGACTTAACTTCAGAGAGCTTACCAACAATTTTCTCTCTAAATAACAGAAGTCATTTGGTTCTTTTCATATATGTGATAGTGCCAGAGTTCCTGCTACAGGACTCATTTATGAGTCAGGACAGTACTGACATAGTCATCCCCCTTATGCATGAAGGAGCATTCTAAGACCCTCAGGGGACAGCTGAAGCCGGCCATTCGGTGACTGGGTGAGTAGTGAATGCAGCCTGATGCTGGACAAACCATGATTTACAGTCAGGTGTGGTGGCTCACACCTGCAATCCTAGCATTATGGGAGGCAGAGGTGAGAGGACTGCCTGAGCCTACAGGTTCAAGACCAGCATGGGCAACATGGCAAGACCTCATCTCTACAATAAATAAACAAATTAGATGGGCATGGTGGTGCATGCTTATAGTTCCAGCTACTTGGAAAGCTGAGGCAGAAAGATCACCTGAGCCTGCAGGTTGAGGCTGTGGTAGCCGTGAGCATTCCAGCCTGGGAAACAGAGTGAGACTCCGACTCAAAAAACCCCAAAAGACCAAAGCATGATTTATAGGCCGAGTGAGACAGAGCAGAACAGAGTGAGAACTCATCATGCCACCCAGGCAGCCTGAAATTAAAAACTTATAAACTGTTTATTTCTGAAGTTTTCCAGTTAATATTTTTAGAATGTGCTTGATTGCCAGCAACTGAAACCTCAGTGAACCATGGAGAAGAGGGGACAATTGTACTCGAAGCTGAAATATGTGATCATGATGTCCCCTCTATGACCACGCTTCTGTTATGATAAGTATCACACGCAAAATACTTATATACTGACTACAGCTTAAATTAACACTGTTTTCTTTAAAAGAAAAAAAATGATACTATATGAAGTTATTCTTAAATTAAAAGATATCTGATCATTTGTTTTTAAAATTTACGTTAAATAGAACACCAAGAAATGAAATAATCTGAATATCCTCATCAAAATTAATGCATGAAGTGCATACCAGTATGATTGTAGACAACATCAGTAATGCAAAGAATATTCCACTCCTTTTTCAACTTTTCCACTAGCTGTCCAACATCATTCCAGGCATACTTTCTGTTAGGCCTTGAAAAGTCAGGATTCAATTCTAGTTGATCTGCAAGGGAGTAGCATGACCTAGACAGTCCAAGAGTCTGCAATGGGGTAAAATGAATCATGTTGTAACCTGCAAGGCAAAGAATAAAGACCACTGTAAGAAAAAACCAGCAGTATCAGTCTCAAAATACGTAAATTTAAACATGGATTCAAATCCTAGTCATACACAGGAGACTTGATCAAGTCTGCTTCAATCTTTCAGGATATCAGGGTCCTCATATACAAGACAGGGATGGTGTGATGATATATTTGAAAAAAATCACAGAAGGTCCTAGTTGTGATGAGGGGCTCAACTTGTATTTGCTGAACGGGTATATTTATGTGCAGAAAATGTAGCCCTTGCAAGCATATAAGCAAGTATCTTTTTCCTACTTGTAACATCCCAAAGGTTTTTCTTCATATAATATTCAATTTGAAAGTACAAAATTATTATTACCCTTTACTTAAGAGTAAAATACAACTTTCATCTCATATTACTCTTGGTATGTATGGCAGCAAATGCCTTCTACACAGAATATGGTTAACCAATGTTTGTTGGATTAAAATATATATCATGATTATACCTTTTCTTACACATTTCGATAGTTTGCTTCTAATTTTTATATGTTAAAGGCTTAGGAATGATAATCATCTCAGTTTGTCATAGAGTTCCTTTATATCTTAAAATAAACCACATAATTTGCCATTTTTGTAGATAAAAATGGTTAAGTATCAAAAATTCCACATAGTTCTACCTATTTACATTACTATATTAAGATACAAAATTAAAAGTGGAAGCAAAACTTTTAAAATCTGCACCACAGAGAATAATTATACTTTTTTTTTTTTTTTTTTTGAGTCAGAGTCTTACTCTGGCACCCAGGCTGGAGTTCAGTGGCACACTCACAGCCTTCAAAGTAGCTGGAACTACAGCTGTGTACCACCAGGCCTGGATAATTTTTGTTTTTTTAAAATTTATTGTAGAGACAAGGTCTCGCCAAGTTGTCCAGGCTGGTTTCGAACACGTGGGTTCAGGCAATCCTTTCACCTCAGCCTCCCAAAGTACTGGGATGACAGGCGTGAGCCACCGTGCCCGGCTTACACTTATTTTTTAAAAGAAGAAAAATAAGAGAAAGCACACAGACACCACCTGTTTCTTTTGCAACCCTGAGTCTGCTCTCCCACTCATCAAAGGGCCCCAAGCACTTGGCTAAGAACGTCTGGAGAGTGACGCAGTCCAAGGGCAGCACGTGACTGTCAGCGCCGACACGCAGGACAGGGTCCACCACTATGTAGCCTCCCCCGTTTTTCTCATTTCTAAGGGAAAAAACAAAACAAAAAGCTTTTGGTTAATGATATGAAAAAAAACCTCATCCGATATAGTCTGACTCTAACCAGAAGGTTAACTATCTCATTAAAAAAATATTTTTAAGCACATAAAATCATTTAAAAAGTTGCAACAGAACTTAATGGAAAAGCCACTTTTACCCTTCCTCACTCTCTACATCATTACATAATACAATATACATAATATCCAGTACTGTTGGCTCAATGAAAAATAAGCAACCTAAAGTCTATCAGTAATAACAAGGACACTCAAATAAACAGCATCCTATTATCGGGTTGCACAAAAAGACTATTTAAGCTGGTACTTAAAATAAATTTACATAATGCTTTGAATCTGCATAGGCCATGCAATTGCCTCCTATAAACTGAAGAACCACATTCTATCTGCGTCTCAGGAAAGCCCTGGAAAAACTGTACTGCATGGTTCATGCGATAACTTTTTACATTAGGTAATTTCAGGTTATAGAATAACTGAACTTTTTTTCCACATACGGAACACTTGACTTACCCTTGAAGGAAATAATACTGAAATGAACCAGATTGCAGCAGATGAAGTTTACAGTATTTATCAGAATCATCCTCTCTTTCTGTTGGATTTTCCCAATCCAGAGAACGGAATTTTTCTCGATTAAATGTTTCTCCAGGAAATGGGTAATTTGTATACACAGTGACTGCTTTTCCCTGTAAAGTCGGGCCTAACCGGAACTGTAGTTCAAATCCTAAACAAAAAGCACATCTTAATAAGTTTATTGTAGTTCTTAAATTAACACATTGTAAAATAGATGTATATTATAAAAACTTTGATTTTTCAATTATGTAAGTAACTCCATAGACCTAATGCTATTTTGGAACTACTTTGTATCCAATGTAGTTGAGTTTTGTATTTTAACAAGAATAGTAAACACCCTAGAGCTGTCTGTCCTGAAATGTCCCTTTCTCTTCTCTGGAACATGGTCCCTACTACCATGGCTACATTGGGATGTGCCAGTTCTTGTGTGACCAACTTCACCATGATCCTCCCCATCTCCCACCTCTGAACTAACTGCCCAAAGCTGGGTGTCTGAGCAGGCATCTTCCCCAGTACTCTCAACTGCAACAGAGAAAACAAGTTGCTCCATGATGTCCGAGTATGCAATAGCATGTAAAACTTGAGAGGTCTCATGGGATGACTCTCTCACCAAGAAGAGAAAGCCAGTCTTCAGGGAGAGAAGTCAACCTCCAGAGGCCGGCTCCAGATCCTAACAGAGCTCTGGGGGCCTCTGAGCCCTGCCTGGAGTGACCTCACATTCAGTGCTGTGTTTAACCACTGGCTGGGCCAGGGGAAACCCTGATCTGCAATGTTTGCTAACTTCCTGCTGGCAACAACTCCCAACGTGGATTATCTTAAGCTCCCACTAGGACCTCCCTGAACAGGGAAACTGGGAAGAGCGGTGCAGAGTCAGCTCCTTGAGCAGCACAGGGGACCCCTGCACATTATGACCCTTGTCCCTCCTAGTCATGGTTTGTCATGCAGACCTCTCCTGAAATCCGGAGAGCCAGGACATTCCCACTTTGCCTGAGTTAGGCTATTTCATTTAAATGAACATATCTGAGATGTGTGTACTGGGCCACATGGCTACCATGGCCACTGAGGGAAGAAGCTGAGGTGTGAGAGGAGAAAGTACTGGACCGTGTGGCTACCACAGCCACGGAAGGGAAGCTGAGGCATGAAAGAAGAGGGTACTGGGCCACATGGCCGCCACAGTCAATAAGGGAAGAAGCTGAGACATAAGAGGATAGGGCACTGGGCCACGCGGCTACCACAGCCACTGAGGGGAGAAGCTGAGGTGTGAGAGAAGGTACTGGGCCACGTAGCTACCACAGCCACTGAAGGAAGAAGCCGAGGTGTTAGAGGAGGGTACTGGGCCACGTGGCTACCATGGCCACCAAGAGAAGAAGCTGAGGCATGAGAGAGGGTACTGGGCTACATGGCTACCACATCCACCAAGGAAAGAAGCAGAGGTGTGAGAGGAGAGGGTACTGGGCCATGTGGCTGTCACAGCCACTGATGGAAGAAGCTGAGGTGTAAGAGGAGAGGACACTGGGACACACAGCTATCTCAGCCACTGAGGGAAGAAGCTAAATTATGAGAGGAGAGGGTACTGGGCCATGTCACTACCATAGCCACCGAGGGAAGAAACTGCAGTGTGAGAGAAAGTACTGAGCCACATGGCTACCACAGCCACTGAGGGAAGAAACTGAGACTTAAGAGGAGACAGCATGGGGTTACCATGGCCACTGAGGGAAGAAGCTAAGGCATGAGAGGAGAGGGTACTGGGACACATCACTACCATGGTCACCAAGGGAAGAAGCTGAGGTGTAAGAGGAGAAAATACTGGGGCATGTGGTTACCATGGCCACTGAGGGAAGAAGCTGAGTTAGGAGAGGAGAGGATACTGGGCCACACAGCTACACGGCCACTGAGAGTTGAGTTCGCAAAGGAAACAAGACAAAGGACTAGGTGGAGGCCCACAGGAAGCCCCAGAAACAAGCAGCTCAGCACAGCCTGCCTGGAGTTCAAGGGCTGCGAGGAAGGGGAGATACCTGGAACCCGGGCATGTTGCCCTACCGGCTGCTGTAAGTATTGGGATGAGGATCCAGCAAGCAGCTCAGAGCAGAGAACTGATACTACCTAGACAATCCCTCCAGAACCATCTGCCTCTGGCCATGATGGAGTTTTGGGTATCGGACTTGCCCATGGCTGAAAACGTAGAAGAATCAGAGGAAGCAATTGTCTTTAGACAGGTGGTGCAGGGCTGAGATTGCTGAGAGAAGGGTGGTCCCTAGATCGCTCTTGCTTTCGGAGTGGGAGAACTTTCTGGAATGCACACAGAGAGCAGGCAATAGTCTCACTGAACTGAGGAGACAGACCAGTGTTTTGGGAGGCAGAAGAGGCCTCAATTTCAGGCCAGAGTACAGCAGAGAAGAGATCTGTGCAAAGAAATTTACCAGGGTCACCTCAAGTCTGTCCACACATGGAGCTGTACGTGAGCAGGGCTTGACTCCATGAAGCCGCACAAAGAATCACTGAGAATCAATGTAAACTAACAATCCTGACTAATAATATGGGCCTGGAAGCCACTTGACTTTTACCAGGCAGAGTGAGTCCTCCACTGCTGAGTTGCTGGAGTGTTCTGTGGAGAGCCAAGAAGACTTATGCCATAAACAGCAGGGCTACAGGAGGCCTGAAGTAAAATGATCACACACCTGTCCTGTCAAAGCTTAAAAACAAGTCTCAGAACGATTAAGCTGATCCACAGATCATGTAAATGGCAGTTAAAATAAAACTCCCACTCCTATAAAGCAAGACAACACAGTCCAGAGAGAAAACCACAGAATATTCATAACATCTTGCATCCAATAAAAACAAAACAAAACAAAAATCCCACAAAAAACTACTACACAAAGGAGGAGGGAGGGAAGGGGGTGAAGGGATGAAAAATCACCTGTTGGGTATAATGTGCCCAAGTGGGGGTGGTCGACACTCTTAAAGCCTACACCAAACTATTTATCCCCCCTTAAGCAATTGAAATAAAGAAACAAAACAACAGTACTGCACAGAAAGAGGCGATGAGGCAGCTAACCACATGCACATCTGAAGAAGAGCTTTCCACACAGAGGAAGCAGAAGATGAACAGGACCTGAGACTTGTGACTCTGGCAAAGATGGAGTAAGAGGGATTGGATTGAGTCTCTTCCCTAGAATAATGAAAGAAAAAACAGCCCAGACGAAACATAAAATGATGGTTTTTGAGACCCTGGATATCAGGTAACACAGGACAGTGATCCCGGAGAGGCAGAAAACAAACCAGGTGATCCCTACACATGTCCCTGCCCACTACTTGACAGTTTCCAGGCTGAGGCCAGTCAGCTCCCTGCGCTGAAGAGACCGAGAATCCATGGACATCACAGCTATGGGTTTGCAGATGAGAGCAGTGGGTGAGGAGGAGAAGGCTGCACAGAGAACTTTAGAATAATAAGAATAATCAACCAATAAACACTGACCTCAGAATAACAGAGATGTTAGAATCAGCAGATAAAAACATCAGTTGTCATAACTATTTTCAAAATTTTCAAGTAGAGACATAGAAATAATAAGATCCAAATCAAACTTCCAGAGATGAAAACGATAATCTCTGAAATGAAAAATATACAAGATGGAATTAATGGGTGGTGAGATATGGCAGGAAAAATGACTAGTGAATTGAAGACACAGCAATAGAAAGTGCAAAATGGAAAAAAGAGAGAAAACAATCTAAACTACTGAAAGAGCATCAGTGACTTGGGAACAATCTGAATGGCCTAACACAGGTAATTAAGAGTCCCCCAGGGAGAAGAGGTGAGGACTTGAGAAATTAAGAGAAGAAAAAACAAGTGAAAAATGTCCACATCTGATCGAAACAACAAGCCTACAGATCCAAGAAGTTGAACAAATCCCCAAAACAGGAGACATGGAGAAAATCATCAGTGAGCACAAAATTCAGACTGCTCAAAATCCATGACAAAGAAAATACCTCAGGGGCCAGAGGGAAGAAGCCATAGGATGTATAGTGGAACAAGGCAGGGACAACAGAACTCTCCCGTGGGAGACCAGGACAGGTGAGAAGACAGTGGAGCACACCTTTAGCTGCACCTAGGGGCTAAAACTGTCAGCTTATGACTCTATACCTGGTGAAAGCAACTTTCAGACACCAAGGTGACTAGCGCCTGGTTGTTCCCTGAGAAAGATGTTACACACAAGCAAAGGAGAAAAGCCACAGTGAACCCGACTGTGCTGGATTTGAACCAGAGATAACAGTATGAACTGCTGGCTATTACACATTAAGAAAGTCTAGTGTTCAAGGCAAAACTTGAAACAGGGAACATGTTTCAGTCATGTCTAAAGTTACTCTTTGGGAGAATATATCCCTCATAGTGATGGTTGGCAGGTGGGACAGTCTTTTCTACTGCAGTATTAATTACTGGGTGAGATATTTTCTGTGAACAAAAGATTTCAGTAAAAGACACTGAGGGAATGCCAGACCCTTCCAATGTACTCTAATCCAACTAAATATTTCCACAATTGCCAAGGCAAATATGAATGGTCTGTCTTGCATGCTACAACATGGATATTAAGAGGAAAAAGAAGTTCTAAGCATTCCTGGAAAAAGTTATTATCTGGGGGTAAGTACTGCTAGCCGTATTCCTAAGTGGGCCAGAATATGGACATAAATTTACACACAGCAAATGGCTTTAGCGAGCATGAAACAAATTATACAAGTGGAGTTATTATCTATGCAAACATCTAGAGACTCACTTTTTACCTCTCATACTGCACAGAAGCTAAGAATTTCTTTTCCTAGCAAACATATATACACATTTTTCTATGAAACAATTTGGCATTCAAATATTAAGAATGTTTATACTTTTTGATCTAATAATTTTACATAAATGTATATTTTTTGAGAAAATAATCAGTGATGTAAACATAGCTTATGTATGAAAATAATGTTCAGCACAGCTTCATTTATTGAAATTAAACTGACAATAATCTAAAATCTAATGATTGGGAATTATTAAATAAATTACGGTACATCTGCAACCTGGCATATTATGAAGTCATTATACCTCATGTTATCAAAAGATATTTAATAGTATTTTATAAGGACTTTTAACTTAATCCTATTTTGTTACATTTTACACATCTATGGAGATTTTTTTCTGGAAAAAAGTATGGCTAAAACATGGCAGTAAGTAAGGGGGTAAATAACATATACCATAGCAATAGTACAAGCAGGGAAAAAAGCAGGCAGATTACACAATTGTTTAGATAGTATTATCTAATTTTTAAAAACAAAAAGCACAGAAAATATACATTTCTGCAATTTTATAATTGGGGAAATCATTTCAAAATGAGAGCTACAGGTATGAAAGGACAGACAGAGAAATAATTGCACAAAGAGTTAAAACATGAAATAAAACACTAGGTCAGGCTCGGTGACTCAGTCTGTAATCTCAGCACTTTGGGAGGCCGAGACGAATGGATTGCCTGAGCCCGCGGGTTCGAGACCAGCACGGGCAACTTGACGAGATCTCATCTCTAAATCAAAAAAGAATTAGCCGGGCATGGTAGCGTGTGCCTGTAGTTCCGGTTGCTTGGAAGACTGAGGCGGAAGGATGGCTGGAGCCCAGCAGGTCAACGCTAGGGTGGCTGTGAGTGTACCACTGCGCTCCAGCTTGGGTGACAGAGTGAGACTCCAACTCATAAAACAAAACAACAACAACAAAAAACTTTGGGAATGAGAATCATAAATATCTACAAGCATGATTAAATTCATCGTGAGGAATTGGTGTAACTCTGAACAAGTACAAACATAAGAGATTAGTTGTCTGGGAATATTTGTACAACCTTCCCTGCTAAGTTTATACAAATATTGTTTTTATAATTACACAAGGATTCACAGAACTTGTAGTGCAAAGGTTAAAACTCATCTAAAATCTTTTAATCAGTATATGGAGCAGTGTTCTTCCTTCAGAAAAAAAAGACAGTCATTCCCAAAATAAGATATTTATTTACATAACATACATGTATGATATTCTAATAGAGGATATGAATTATGAAACACAGAAATAAACCTAATGGGATAAGATGTAAATAAAATAAATATTTTAAATAACAAAATTTATTTACTATGGATAGAAAAATCCTTTAGCTCTCACTAAAAATTAATATTGATACTGTCAGTCACAGCAATGTGACCAAATACATTTACTTTTAAAAGTCTTGTTTACTGTTTTGTGTTAAAGTGACTCAAAGATTCCAAATTGTGTTTATTCTGATCATTGGTTTTACCAGTTGCAGGCATGCAAAAATACTACACAAAGATATCAAGATCCTAATGAAAGAAACTCTTGGTGACTTTGTTTACTAAAACATGGTATTAGTTTTTTTTTTTTTTTTTTTGAGTTGGAGTCTCACTCTGTCACCCAGGCTGGAGGGCAGAGGCACACTCCCAGCCACTGCAGCCTTGACCTGCTGCTCTTCTGCAATCTTTCCGCCTTAGCCTTCCAAGTAGCCAGAACCACAGGCATGCACTACCAAGCTCGGCTAATTTTTGATTTATTGTAGAGATGAGGTCTTGCCAAGTTGCCCAGGTGGGTCTCAGACCTCCGGGCCCAGGCAATCCTCTTACCTTGGCCTCCCAAAGTGCTGGTATTACAGGTTGAGCCACTGAGCCCAGCCGGTATTAGTTTTCAATCCCATTCATCAATTATGTAATGATTTTTGCTGAACTGTGGCTGGTAAGCTTTTCCTGATATCCAGGAATTGATATCCAGCTGATCAAATGCTTCATGTTTATATATTGGACATGATTTGAAAGCCAACTGAAAGATTTTAAACAGATTAGAAGATTCTGTTATCAAGTTTTTAAAGCGGGCAGGTATTATGATGGATAAAATCTTATAATGACAGAGGGAGCATTTCTAAAACTTCATATTCAAAATGCTTTTGGTATAGCAAGGGTTGGCAAACTATACCCAGCCCAATTCTTGCATCTGTACATAAAGTTTCATTGGAACACAGCATACCTGCTCACATATGAGGGGGGATGCAAAAAAACCCAGAATTATTTTTTGGAGGTTGGGCCCCTGGTAGTACAGGCTTCCCCTACTAGGTGAGTATTCCAGGAACCCAATGGCATCAGTATATCAGTTAGCATTGTTGTGAGAGGCTGCATTTAGCTTCAGTTAATTTTTTTTGGAGATTCTTTCAATGCATTTGCCCTTTTCATGATGGTGACTTACAAGCACACCTGCCCACACCACACCTAGTATCCAGCAGTTCTTGACCCAAAACAGCATGATCCCCATGCCCCACCCTCCCTGTTCATCTGATCCTGCCCCAAGTGATTTTTTTGTTTGTTTCCTTGGATAAAAAAAGTTCTCCAAGAGAAATGTTTTGCCGATGTGGAAGAGGTAAAACACAAAACAGCAGAAGCACTAAAAGGCATAGAAATGGACGAGTTCAAAACTGTTTTGAGCAGTGGGAAAAGCGTCTCAGTGGGTGTATTACATCAAACGGAGAGGACTTTGAGAGGGCACTGAAGTTTAAATATGTAACAACAAATACAGAATTTTTAATAATAAACTCCAGGTTTCTGGGCCCCCCCTTGGGAGTGTGGCCTGAGCTCCTGTGCTGCTGCAACAGGGTGCTGGCCTGAAGGCTGAAGGGCTTTGACATCTGAACCTTTGCAGGAAAAATGGGGCCAGCTTGGCCTCAGTCATTCATTTCCTCCCAGAAAGCAGTGAACTTTCCCACTCACGTTTACCTCAAAGAAGTACATTAAGTGTTTTTATTTTCCTGGAAGTCTTTTCTAAGCCTCCCACAATTGAAGGCTGCTTGTCATTTCCAAAATGGATGAATCTGAGAACAAATCTCACTTTCTGTCTCCCCCTTACGTCTGAAGCCTCTGGGAGGAGAAGCGGCTGCTTAGGGTGACTGTCTCCTCCTTCCCCAGCGCTGCGGAGCCCTGTATTCAGGATAACTCAACCCGCATATCTGCTGGCCCAGCTTGGGATAGGCATAGCTGCTGGCCACACACAGCAAACCAGGGGTGGGACTGGCAACACGTCCACACCAAGTATGTCTTTTTCATTTTTAACTCATTTGACACAAGCTGAGAGTGTCAATGTCAATTCATACATTAGCACATTACTTATTTAAAGAAACCGGGACAGGAAGAAAGAGAGAAAGAAAGGAAAACTCTCCAGACAGCCCAACACACAGATCACCGTGAACTGGGTACACTGCCGTCCCGTGGACTCTAACCCGAATCGTGGAAACCAAAGCCTCTACACAGAGCACATGAACCTGCAGTGACTCAGAGGGTGTCAGGTTCCGCAGTCCCTCCCTCAGCTAAAATTAGTGAGGGCACAGTGGCACACGGCATGGCTATCCCGTCCTGTACTGACACTGGACACCTCACTCGGACCAGCTGCCTCTGTCTTCGGGTAACTGGCAAGATGAGTGAGTCAACGATCACCGGGAAGAGACATTTTCCTTCTTCTGCCCCCACTCAATTGATCGAAACTCATGCTTTCAGTCAAAGAGCCTTTATATATAAACCTTTTCTTAACAAACAGTAAAAACTGTAAATCCGATCAACCTATATTATGGAGGAACTCCAGATATGGAGACTATTGACTATGTTCATTTTTCTACCACTCACTGAGACAGGAAGTTCAGGAAAAGGCTACGATTTGGCAAGAAGAAATAATTATTGAGTCAAGTCACATTCTTGCTGAATTGGAAGAATATCTAAAAATGTCAGACATAAAAATGAGGGGCAGTCTTTTCTTGTAGAAAAGAGAGAAGGAAGGAAAAATGTAGGGTTTGGTGACCAACAAAATATTTAAAAATCCAAACATTTTCTTCACATTTGATTAGTCACCAAGTCCTAAAAAATTTCAAATATCTCATACCGTCCCATCTTTTTCAATTCTATACTGTTAAACTTTCTTCTTGAACCAGATGTGTTTTTAATAACTTTCGCAAAGATTCTCGTCTCCAATGTTCCTTCTCTTAAATTCACCTTTCACACTTCAAATTATCTTCTAAAATAATGTGTTTATACCATTATTGGAAAAAAAAGTTATATTCCCATTTATAACATTTAGATGAATCTAGCCAGGCATGGTGGCTTGTACCTATAATTCCAGCATTTTGGGAGACTGAGGTGAGAGGATTGCCTGAGCCCAGTCTAACATAGCAAGACCTTATCTCTACAATAAATAAAAAAACTAGCCAGGCGTGGTGGCATGCATCTATAGTTCCAGCTTCTCAGGAGGCTGAGGCAGAAGGATCGTCCAAGCCCAGGAAGTTGAGGCTTCGGTAATCAAGATTGTGCCATTGCACTTTAGCCTAGGGATCAGAGTGAGACTATGTCTCAAACAAACAAACAAAATTTGGATGAATTTACCAATTTTGACTAGAGTTAGAGAGTCAACCACATCATTCTTACTTCATAAACCCTTCGCAGTTTCCTCTTCAAAGACCTTAGCTGAATACAGTTTTTGCTTGTTTTAACAGGAGTTCTAGTAATCAACCAGCCAGTATTTACTAATTTGTAAGTCTATCCTTAGCATCACAGAGCTTAATCTCTATCTCAACATCATGAGACTAACAAGCTTCATTTCTCAGCACTTAATAGTTCTGTGCTCATGCAATCAGATACTGAGGAAAGCAGACAGCAAAAAATTAAGGAAAGGCTTCCTAGAGGAAACAGAATTTTAGAAAGCTGAAAGGAAGGCAACACACAGCACATGTAAAAGGGATGTAGCAGACAGAGAGGGATCTGACAGGAGTGGGGGTATAAGGACAGCAGTGAGGGAAGCCCCTACGGGGACTTAACAGGAATTAACGGCACAAGTGTAAAGACAGTAGCATGAGTGATGGGGAATGATGAGATATTATCTGCACTAGGCAGGCTGGAGGCCCGTTCTAGAATGCCTGGAGGCCAGACAGAGGTGTTTAGGTTTCATTTCACAGATATAAATTAATAAAAAGAACAGAGATTGTATAAGAAGATTATACTGGTATCTGTATTCAGGCACGTGGACTAGACAGACAGGCAAGCAGAGATATCTGGAAAGACATTACAGACTGAAAGAGAGACCGCAGTTAAGGAGAAGACAGTATCAAAGAAGTATATATGGTTCTGGCCCAGAAAACTGTGACAACGGAGACATCACTAAAACAGGGAAGCTGAAAAATAAAGAAGGACTAAGAGTGGGGAATGGATGGCTTTGGAAGTGTTAGATTTAAGCACATTCAAGTGTGGCTATCTGAAGTCTACTCTATAGCATATATCAGGCTGAAGCTAAGGCCTAGGGTGGGAATACTCAGAGTGATCCACCTGTTCCTTCTATTTATTCAGGGCTTTGTCACGAGAAAGTCACATATTAATTCTGAGTCTCAAAACCCAGGAAGATGGAAGCACAGCAATTACCTCCTTCATTCACAAATAAAGAAATCAATGCTCGGAATTAATGTAAGTTGCCCAAAGTCAGTTTGTTAGCAGGAGCCAGGAACATTCTGGATCTCTACCTTTGTCATTATACCCTGAAAGCTTCCAAGAAGAAAGCAGAGCTCAAGGCCTTTCTTTCAAAGGAGTCAGCAGCTGAGGCCTGAGAAAGTGTAATTCTCTGAGGGCAGGAGAACAGAGAGAGAAAGAATTCCTAGCAGATACCCATGGTGAATTAAAATGTGAAAAGGAGAGAGCCCAGAAAGAAACACCCAGTGGACAGGAATACTCAACAGGGGAGGGGAGGAAAAAAAAATCAAAACCAGGAAAGTTGCAGAGTCAGGAAAATAAAAAATGGAATAAGAACTCGGTGACTTTAAATGCCAAAGCTGGAAGAAGATGAGGATGGCATTTGGTAACACATTTTATGGCTGGAATTTTTTTAAAAATGTAATTCAAAATATTATGGAAACAAAAAGCTCCTTCAAAATGTTTATGACTATCAGCGTCCACATGGTATACCAATAAGGTGGACTGCATCTTATTTTTCAAACATTAAACTTTTATTTCATAAGTTACAGTCACACAAGTTTGAGGTTTTCAAAATTGAAAAATTACTTAGTCTAAGAAAATAAGCATCTATTAATTAGTCTTATACAAATATAATTTGATCTTTTAAGTCACAGCTCAACTGTATTTCAGCGTAACCTGATAAGTTCTTTTGGTCTTTATCTGGCAAGAAGATGTTTTCAGCTTTTACTTTCTCTGTAACTGAGAAGCTTTTGACAAACATAGTTAACTCTACTTTTTGCTCTATTTTACTATTTCAAAGGTTCAGTAAAGGAAGAGTGAGAAGTATAAAAAAGCAAAACTACAGATATACCCAAAGCAAAATTACAAATGAAGCAATTTACCAAGTTTTAATTTAAAAATGCTATTAGAAATAAGGTGGCCAATCTTCTGATCACCTATTTAATGTCTGTCTTAAGTGGCAGTTTGTGTGCAAAGAAAAGTGAACCAGTTTATCCTTGCCCTGACATGACAGATAGAAAATGTTTTTAACTCAAATCACCTTCATAAGTGATATCTGGATTAGCCTTATTGCTCTGGTAGGCAACGAGCAAGACGAAGGACTTTATTGCTGTAAATAAAAATTTTCAATCTTCTCTCCCCCACTCAATGTATTGAAACTCAAGCTTCAAATCAAAGAACCTTTATATATAAACATTTTCTTAAAAAAAAAAAGCACACAGCACAATCTTTGCACAAATCAAGTTTCAAGAAGATACTTGGAAATTATGTTTAAAGTTTAAAAAGCATTCAGAGGACGGTCAATGAATCAAAAATTTAGAAGGCACACACGAGCGGAGGAAACAAATTGCCCCGACCTTGCTCCAGTCTGAAGAGGGTCTTGTCCAGTCTCTCCATTTCGTTCAGCAGTAAGATCCGAACCTGTTTACTGTGTCCCATGGTGGCTTCTGGCGGCCGCGAGATCCTTCGGCAGAATTAACAGCGCTCCACAGTCGAGCGAGCCCCCCCTGGGAGACAGAGAGGGGGGTTAGGAGCAAGAAAGCGACTGTCTCGCGGCCTCCCGGAGCCGGCGGCGGCACTTACATGGTCTAAGAGTGATCTAACCTAGCCGAGCAATGAACAGGGTGGACGTGCCAGGGACGCCCGAGAAGGCGCAACGAGCAAGGGTGAAGTGACGACTGTCACAATGAAACACACAAAGGAAACACAACCCTGCGGCCGCTTCGCACGCAGCCCAGAGGACAGACAGCCTGGGGTCGGGAACTCCCAGCCCCAGCCTCCCAGAGGCCCTTCCGCTTACAGGGGATTAGTCTGCTCAAGGACGACAGGTGGGAGATCGCCCCGTTCCCAAATTCGGGTGGGAGGCCACCAATAGGGACGTGGGGACCGAGGGGGGCAGCTGTCCCAGGAGGGCGGCGAGCACACGCACAGCGGGAACTGCAGAGAGCCGGCGCGCGTTTCCCGGGGGCCAGCCGCGCCCGCGCTCCCGCCGCGCGAGTTATACGTGCGGCCTCGGGGACACCGCGGGCCCGCGCTTCTAATGCCGCTTCGGGGTCCGGGAAGGGACGCAAGGGGAGCGGAGGAGCAAGGCGTCCGTCTGCCCGGCCGCGGCCCCAGCAGCAGCAGCCGCCGTGAAGGGCAAAGGGAGGGGCGGCGCGAGGGGCAGGGAGCTTCCGGCGGCTCCGCCTTGCGCTGCGCCCCGAGGAAACCCACGGCCCCACGGGCCAGGGCGCGCACCCGCCGGGGTAGGAGCGGACCGGCCCGCTCGCCCACTTCCGGGAGGTCCCGGAGCCGCTTTCCCCAACTCTAGTCTCGCGAGACCGCGATCGCCGTGGCCTCTGGGTCTGCGGTTGGCGGAGGCCCGGCTCGCCCTCGCTAAGCGTTGTGCCAGCGCGCAGCTGCACCTGCCCCAGACTGCCGGCTAACTAAGCTCCGCAGCGGGGTCTTTTTGCGGGAAGGGCTGAATGGGGAGGGGCAAGCGACCTGGCTTCTGATGCCCTTTTCTACCATGATGGATTTCGTTTCTTTGAAAAAAATTAATTTTTTTCAGAATTTTTGGCCTCACTATGTTGCCCAGGCTGGTCTCGAAACCCTAGACTCAAGCGATCCTCCTGCCTTGGCTTCCAAGTAGCTAGAATTACAGGGGTAGCTAATTATTGTTTCTTCCTTTCTTCCCTTCTTCCTTCTCCTCCTTCCTCCTTCCCTCCCTTCTCTTCCTCTCTCCCTCCCTCCCTCCCTTCTTTCTTTTTCTTCTCCTTTTTTTTCAGAGACAATGTCTCCCCGTGTTGCCCAGGCTGGTCTCACATTCCTGGCCTCAAGTGATCTTCCCACCGTGGACTTCCAAAAGTGCTGGGATTATAGGCGTGAGCCTCCATGCCTGGCCTGTTGCTTTGATTATTATTATTATTATTATTTTGAGTCGGAGTCTCCCTCTGTTGCCCAGGCTGGAGTGCAGTGACACTCTCATGGCCACCGTAGCCTCGACCTGCTGGGCTCAGGTGATCCTTCCGCCTCAGCCTTCC
>NW_007252030.1:867896-874824 GCF_000164805.1 Carlito syrichta
AAAAAAAAAAAAAAGTGCTGGGATTATAGGCGTGAGCCACTATGCCCGGCCAGATTATTTTTATTTTTTTTACTAAGCTTAAGTCCTCCCATCCCTGATTTGTTAGTGTCTAAATAAGGGGCCTGGCTGTAATCTCCAACATTCCACATACGCTTCCATCATCTCTAGTGCTGACAGAGAGGGCACATGTTCCCAGTGCAGACACAGAAGCACTAGGGAGGCCAAGTGTGGCACATCTACAGTGGAGCTACAACTCCCGCCAGTGTCTCAGTGTCAGGCTCTACCCAGTGCACACTGGGCAGACCTGAAGAGGACTGAGGTCAGGCCAGTGATTCGGGACTCTTTGCAGATGCCCAAGGAGATTTCATGTCTGAGGCCAAAGAAAACTCCTTCTTCCAGGGCTTTTGGAGGACATCTAATGATTGTGAGAAAATGGATAAAAGGCTGGCACGGTGACTCACACTTGTAATCCCAGCATTTTGGGTGTCTGAACTGGGAGGATTGTTTGAGCCCAGAAGTTTGAGACCACCTGGGCAACATAGCGAGACCTTGTCTCTACAACAACAACAACAAAAGCCAGGCATGGTGGTGCACACCTGTAGTCCCAGCTACTCAGGAGGCTGAAGCAGGAGGATTGCTTGAGCCCAGGAGGTCCAGGCTGAGGTAAGCTGGGATTGCACCACTGAACTCCAGCCTTGGAGACAGAGTGAGACCCCAACTGAAAAAAAAAACAAAAAGTAAATGGGCAAAAAGTATGGGTTTAGCTAGTGGGGGATGGAGTAGAATCTTGCTTTCTTTTTATTTTTTTATTGTTTAGAGGTGGGGTCTCACTCTGTCTGTGATCAGAGGCATGATCACAGCTCACTGCAGCTTCAAACTCCTGGGCTAAATAAAGTGAGTATCCTTCCTCAGCCTCCTGAGTAGACTACAGGTGCACACCACCACACCCAGCTAATTGTTTTTTTGGTAGAGACTAGGTCTTGCTATGCAGCCCAGGCTGGTCTCAGATTCCTGGGCTCAAGCAATTCTCCCACCTTGGCCTCCCAAAGTGCTGGGATTACAGGTGTGAGCCACCGTACCCGGCTAGAATCTTGCTTTCTTTATTATGGAATTTCTGCAGGTCCAAGAAGGATACTAGGTTAAACACCATGCTGAAATATTTGCTTTTTCTGTAGATTTCTGAGGATGGCTAGTTGCAAATGGTCCTCAACTGAGTTTGGGAACTTACAGCTCACTTGTTGGTCCTGTTATTTGCCAGACATATTGGTGCTGGGAATGCAGCAATAAAACAGTCACTGCCCTCAGGAAATGCCTACATTTTGTTGGTGGGAGACAGATAAGCAAATTATAGAATAATAAGATCTTGTAAGAAATCCAGCAGGGAAGATGCAGTGTGACAGAGTCAGCAGAGGGAGGTTTGTTCTAAATACAGTGGTCAGTAAAGTGACGTCAGAGTGAAGGAAAGAAGGCAGGAGAGTTGCAGGGTGGAGGATCACATGAAGACAGGCACAGAAGTGCAGAGGTCGCGCGGCAGGAGCACACTTAGGGAGGAGAAGCAAACTGGTAACTGGGTGAAGAACAGTGGTAAGAAATTAGGACACAGCTTTTTTGGCCAACATCTGAATGAGGCTGTAGTGGTCACCATTGCTCCCTGACTTCAAAATGCAGCTCAAGAATGACGAGAAGAAAAGTGCCGGGAAGTCAGCCAAGAGAGACAAAGACCCAGTGAGCAAACAAGGAGGCAGGGCCAGAAAGAAAGAGTAATTCCAAGGCAGAGTTCAGGGCAAGCCCTGTCACTAGTCTTACATGACAAACTCATAAGGACGTTCCCAGCCCTGAGCTCATAGCCCCAGCTGTGGTCTCTGAGAGAAGATTCGAGGTGCTCCGGGCAGGGCAGCTTCTTGGGACTTCTGAGTAAAGGACTCATCCAACTGGTTTTAGTGTACAGAGCCCAAGTAACTTACACTTGAAATTCCAAGGGCGGAGATGCACGAAGAAGGAAACTAAACTAAAACAAACCAAAAAAGTGGCTGGGCACAGTGGCTGACACCTGTCATTCCAGCACTTTGGGAGGCTGAAGTGAGAGGATTGCCTGAGCCCAGGGGTTCGAGACCAGCTTGGGCAACTTGGCGAGACCTTATCTCTACAGTAAATCAAAAAATTAGCTGGGTGTGATGGCGTGCACCTGTGATTCCACCTACTTGGAAGGCTGAGGCGGAAGAATTGCCTGAGCCTGGCAGGTCAAGGCTGCAGTGGCCATGATTGTGCCACTGCACTCCAGTCTGGGTAACAGAGTGAGACTCCAATTCCAAAAGAAAAAAAAAAAACCCTAAAAATTAGGACAGACAGGTGGGTGTGGCTGCTAACCAAGTCTACAGGCCCCATAGGTCATTGCAAGGAGTCGGCTTCTACTTTGGGAAGAGGAGTCATGGGCGGATGCTCAATAGAAGAGGCCATTATCTGACGTTTGAAAAGGACCGCTCTGTGGCTTTATGGGCAGCAGATGAATAAACTGTAGGCGTAGCGAGGAGACCAGGTGGAAAGCCGTCAAAGTTATCCAAGCAAGAGAAAACGACGTGTGAACGTGCGTTGGGGAAGAAGTGAAGCAGCGTTAGAAGAAGCTGCTGAATACTCCATCTGGTGTGAAGGCAGTGCCCAAAGGATGCCTCCAAGGCTTTATCCTGAGCGACTGAAAAGCAGGGTCCAGTAGAAATATGGTCAGTAAGTCATTAAATTAAATCTTAAGCCACCACATTAAAACAGTGAAAAATAAGCAGATGACATTAATTTTGGTAACGCAATTTACCTCACTATACCTAAGACATTATTTCAACATGTAGTCAATATCAAAGGTTCCTAACGAGCTGTTTGACATGCTTTTTTGTATGGAGTCTTCCAAATCTGTTGTGTATCTTACACTTTCGCCCATCTCTCTTTCGACAGCTGCATTTCAAGTGCTTGATAGCTTTGTGTGGCTAGTGGCCACGTTATGGGCTGGGCAAAGTTGCCATCTATACAGAGAGGAAGAAAAAGGGGAGGAGGAAGACTGGGGGTGAGACCAGGAGTTTGATTGTAGACACAGTAGATTTGAGATGACCGTCAAGTGTCCTAGTGGAGGCGCTAAGTGAGCGTTTGTAGCCCTTGTCTCCAAAATTGTATTTTTCAAACTATTTGCAAAATCAATTTATTAGTTGCAAACAGCAATTTTTAAAATAAAATATAAAATTCCAAATGCATTATTACATCTGGTAAAAAGCCTTATTTCACAACACTTTTGTTCCTGATTCTTGTGTGTTGAGGTACTGAGTCACACCTCTGACGAGGGGTGGGGGTCATGGTTAAAAGCCACATTGAAAGTGACCCAATGAGAGGGCATGCCATGCACAGCCATGACTCGTGACTGTGGGATGAGCCGCGTGGATCCCAGTTCAGCCTCTAACCCAGGGTGAAGCATGGGAGATGCAGCTTCCATGTGTCTGATTTTCACATCTGTAAAGTAGGGATGATAGTATCTGCTGTTGAATAAATGAGGGCTCATAACTGTGTCCGATACAGGTGAAGTCCTAGTGTAAGTACAGATATTCGCAGAGTGGACCCGACCGTGCTGTGAAACGCAGACCACATTGATGTCTGCCTTCATATCCCCCCTCACACTTTTTGTCTCTCCTATTTTTTAATTTCAATTTTAAAATATTTTTATATGTATTTTTTGCAGAGACGAGATCTTACTATGTTGCCCAGGCTGGTCTCGAGCTCCTGGGCTCCAGCGATCCTCCCATCTCTGCCTCCCAGAGTGCTGGGATGACAGGTATGAGCTGCTGAGCCTGGTCTTTCATCTCCCCTATGGTTGGCTCAGCACACTGCTCTGTTGCTGATCCCTGTCCTCCAGGGCTCTAAAATTAGCCTTTCCTACCATCCTTCTTCCAGCAAAACTCTCACGTTAGTGTTTCAGCTAGGTGTGAGGAGTAAGATTGATGCCGTGAATTCCTTTAGGAGTGATTTATTCTCACACACATGCTTGAATTTTATTTTATTTTATTTTATTTTTGAGTTGGAGTCTCACTCTGTCACCCAGACTGGAGTGCAGTGGCACGCTCCCGGCCACCACAGCCTCGACCTGCTGGGCTCTGGTGATCTTTCCGCCTCAGCCTTCTAAGTAGCCAGAACTACAGGCGCACACTATCACACCCAGCTAATTTTTGATTTGTTGTAGAGACAATGTCTCGCCAAGTTGCCCAGGTGGGTCTCGAACCCACGGGCTCAGGCAATCCACTTGCCTCAGCCTCCCAAAGTGCTGGGATTACAGGCTGAGCCACCGAGCCCGGCTGCACATGCTTGAATTTTAAAAGAAGACTTGTGAATCTTAATCTTAGAGGTTTCATGCTGGAAAAGCAGGCGAAGAATGGGAAGTAAAGGAACTGAGTTAATGTGATGCGCCTCTGAACTCAGTCTTCCAAGCCACATGGTGTCCTTTCTAAAAAGAAACTCACACTAATGTGCTATTTGTGAGTCCATGGAATGCCAGGGAACTTGCCGTCTAGGGGTACTGGGAGCCATGTGCAGCCTTCATTGCGGGTCACACCTGTCACGTGCCTGTCCAGTGTGTGATGGGATCTATAAATACACTATCGTATCTTGCTGTAACCATCGGGAGAAGACAGATCTCCCCAGGAACATCTGATGGAAAACCTCAACTGTCTGACAGTGGCCCTGAGCTTTCTAAAGTGTTGCTGTTAATGCCCTTGGGAGTGCGGGAGGAGGGGCGTGGTCAGGAGAGCTTCCCTGGTTTCTGTATGTGCGTGTGTGTTTTCTAAAGGGAAGAGGCTATTACATACATACATATATACATATACATATACACATACGTGTGTGTGTGTGTGTGTGTGTGTGTGTGTGTGTATTGAGTCGGGGTCTCACTCTGTTGCCCAGGCTGAACTGTAGTGGCATGCTCATGGCCACCGCAGCCTCAACCTACTGGGCTCAGGAGATCCTTCCACCTCAGCCTTCCAAATTGCTGGAGCCATAGGTGTGTGCCACCGGACCCAGCTAATTTTTTGATTTATTGTAGAGACACGGTCTCACCATGTTACCCAGGTTGGTCTCGAACCCGTGGGCTCAGGCGATCCTCTTGCCTCTGCCTCCCAAAGTGCTAGGATGACAGGTGTGAGCCACCACGCCTGGCTGGGGCTATTACATTTAATTAGATCCTGATCTTGTGACCTCCTGGTTCTGATATGGACGGGCATGCCTTCTCTGGTGTTTGTACTCTTGGACATTTTCTATATGTTTAATCTTATAGTGATATATCCTGATGTTATTGTCATGTCATGAAGTTGTTTGGTAAAATTTGGAATTTTTCAAAATCCCTTCTAAATGAGACAATTTATTCTGTACTTTTGAAATATCCAGAGAGAGCCAGTGAGAAAAAAGGACGGGTGGGAAAGGAATAACTAGACCCAAAGTAGAGATGCGAAAGGCGCAGACATTATGGCAGAGAGGCTGGGGACGGCAGGGAGAGCACTCAAACAGGAGACAGTGCAGCTCAGAAGAGCCGCCCTGGTTACCTCTGCTCTCTCTGACCACAGTGGATTCACCCATAAAACAGAGAGAGTATCACCTCATGTGCAGGGTCGGTGTGAGAGTTGGGAGAAATGAAGGAAGCATTTCAGTGTCTGTGATAGCACACAGCATGTGGCAGGCTTTTAATAAATCTTTTTTTTTTTTTAAAGAAGAGGGGATGTCTAGCTGGACTTGTTGGGTCAAGGAGAGTAGTCAGACACACTAGATGAGGAGAAGGCTCCCGGAGTGTGGCAGAATCAGGAGGTCTATGGAGGGTCCTCAGCTGTGAAGAGGGACTGTGAGGGAGAGTCCAGAGGGCAAAGTCAGCCTCCAGGGTTTCATCCAAACCATAGAAATCAGGGGGAAAGGCCGAGCCTAAGAGTGAAATAAGGATTAGTCAGAATGCAGTAAATATTTGTTAGAAAATGTGTTGAGGCCGGGCACGGTGGCTTACACCTGTGATCCCAGCACTTTGGGAGGCCAAGGCAGGAGATTGCTTGAGCCCAGGAGTTTGACACTAGCCTGAGTATCATAGCAACACGTCTCTACAAAAAATAAAATTAGCTGTGTGGAGTCCCAGCTACCTGGGAGGCTGAGGCAGGGGGATCATCCGAGCCCAGGAAGCCCAGGCTGTGGTAAGCTGTGAGCATGCCACTGCACTCCAGCCTGGGTGACAGAGTGAGACCTCAACTCAAAAATAGATAAATAATTAAAATTTGTTGAGCTGTGTGCATACGTGTGTGTGTGTGTGTGTGTGTGTGTGTGTGTGTGTAAAGACAGTTATATTTCTATTTTTGAAACAAAGCGAAACAAAACTCAAGGTCCCAGAGCCTGCATGAGAAGAGCCATGCACGTGTTCCTCAGCACTGACACGATGAATTAGCTAGAGACGGTGCATGGTGTGCTGGAGACCATGGCGGGGGAAGACTCCAGAGGGCTTTTGGTGGTGATCTTTTCTTTTTTCTTAGGGTAGAATTTTAAAAACATTCTTTGACCCCAATTTTATCTTATTTTGTGTATTTTTTGAGTCAGAGTCTCCCTTTGTCACCCAGGCTGGAGTGCAGTGATACCCATGGCCACTGCATCCTTGACTTGCTGGTCTCAGGTGATCCTTCCACCTCAGCCTCTCTAGTAGCTGGAATTACAGGCAAGCACCACCATGACAGGCTGATTTTTTAATTTTTCTAGAGACACGGTCTCGCCAAGATGCCCAGGGTGATCTTGAACCCCTGGGCTCAGGCAGTCCTCTGGCCTTGGCCTCCCAAGGTGCTGGGATTACAGGCAAAAGTCACCACATCTGGCCTTTGGCCTTAGTTTTTTTTTTTTTGAGTTGGAGTCTCACTCTGTCGCCCAGACTGGAGTGCAGTGG
>NW_007252030.1:874844-914725 GCF_000164805.1 Carlito syrichta
CACTCACCTCAGCCTCCCAAAGGCGCGGGATTACAGGCTGAGCCACCGAGACCGGCTTGGCCTTAGTTTTAAAACTAAATCGTTTTACCCTTGCAAATACATTTAACTACCTGTTAACATCACAGGCTTCCAAGTTTCCATAGGGGAGGACTCAGGGCTGGCCGCCTGAATGGGGAGAAAAAAATCCAGAGAGGGAGCTTCATGTTGATTTTATGTATTTGTCCATGTTACTTCAACTCCATGTTGTAGGGAAAAAAACAACAGTTTCATAATCAAGAGATGTTTAATTCTTTCTTACATAAAGGTCTGGAGGTAAGAGTTCAACGCTGGTGGGCAGCTCTGTAAAGCCATCAGGGACCCAGATTCCTTCTAGCCCATCCCTCCCTCCCTCTTACTGTGTGGACCTCATCCTCATTGTACAGTGAGGCTGCTAGAACTCCAGCTGTTATAGCCAGACTCAGGCATCAGGATGGAGAGAAGGAAAAGAAGGGTGAGCCTCCTCCCTTTAAGAGGAATTCTAGGAAATACCACACATTTCTGCTTATACGAGGTCTAACAATTAAGTTCTTGAACTCATCCTAGAAAAAGTGTAACATTCCTTATTGTTGAATACCACTACAGTCACCTTTGAAGTACTTCCCTTGGGAAGCTGTGCACCAACATCCGCACCTTTTCCACCCATCAAAGCAATTTTGGAACTCTTTTTCTGGAATGGCCATCAGAGCTGTTGTCGTATTGCCTTTGATGTCCTGAATGTCATCAAAATGTTTTCTTTTCAATGTTTCCTTTATCTTTTGGTAAAGAAAAAAGTCATTGGGAGTCAGATCAGATGAGTGTAGGGAGGGTGTTCCAACACAGTTGTTTATTTACTGGCTAAAAACTCCCTCACAGATGGTGCTGTGTGAGCTGGTGCATTGCCGTGATACAAGAACTCCTTTGGGACAATTTTTGCACACACTTTTCTCATGCCAAGATTTCCAGTTAAGATTTTCCTGTTTCTCTACCGATGTTTGATCTGCTATACTTCTCACGGTCAGTCGACGATTTTGACACACAATTCGACCAATTTTTGCAATGTTTTCATCAGTTCTGATCGCTACTGGCTCTCCTGACTTCTCTTCATCAGTGATGCTTTCTTTCCTCTCAGAAAAATGTTTAATCCATTTGTATCCTGCTCTTTTCTTCATGACATTATCTCATCAATTTGACTAACATGTCCCTGATGTTATTTCCACTCTTGCCAAGTTTAACA
The DNA here is from genome assembly GCF_000164805.1 of Carlito syrichta. Taxonomy (NCBI): domain Eukaryota; kingdom Metazoa; phylum Chordata; class Mammalia; order Primates; family Tarsiidae; genus Carlito; species Carlito syrichta. The sequence continues at coordinate 876,097 of NW_007252030.1, forward strand.
AGAAATTTGATGTTTGTCCATTGCTCTAATTCAAGCGCTGACATTTCTGCAACAGCACACAAAAACACACAACAATAATGAATGCAAGACACTGCCACACATCAATATGAGCACAGCTGTGAGACAGATATACCAAGGTTATGAAACCTTACTGAGTTGTTTGCACAGTGCTGCCGTCATAAGCACATGGTGGGAAGTTTGTGAACTTAATTGTCAGAACTTGTATGTTATTAACCAAAACTTAGTTGCAAGGCACACACAATGTAACCATTGTCTAGGTGGCAAGGAGACCAACTTAAACCCAGGTTTTGTTATTAAGGAAAGAGAGTGTGGGTTTTTACAGACAGCTAGTAGTCTCTGCCACAGTGTGTGGGCTACTTTATTTTAAATTTTAATTGTTATCAAAATGATATCATTTGCAGCAGGAGGATGGGAGGTTTTTGGGAGAATGACTCCAAGCGGGGAAGAAAGAATCTGAGTATTTAATGTGCCTGACCATGTTGGAAAAAATAAACAAACTCCAGTTGGAGAATGCAGCTTTAGGTCTGTCAGCCAAATGAGCTTGCTAAAGCTAGTTCCTGGGACTGGCCAGCTCACCCCGCCCCGGTCACATCAGGATTGGAGAATTGTGCTTCCTGTGTGTTCTCTTCCAAAGAAAGGAGCATAGAGGTGAGCTGAACCCACAGGTGTTCTTGCCACGTTGCTGAGCAGGTGAGTCACTCTGCCTCCCCAGGAACGGAGCGAATTAGAGTGAAGGAAAGCCAGGACAAGGGAAGCTCTCTCTTCAAAGAAAACTGGAATTCGGGAAAACCATTTTTCCTCAGGCTTTAAGCAAGTCATTTAACCTCTTTCATGTCTTATTTCCTCTGTTGTTATTTATCCTCCAAGGATTACAAGAATAAAATGTCTGAAATGTTTTGAAAATTGATACATGCCACATAAATAATTAATAGCAGTTGATATTTAATGAGCATCTAAGAAGTGCCAGTTACCCATTCTAAGCTCGTTACATGTGCTAACTTGGTTTCCAAAATAGCACTGCTATTACACCCAATACGGAGATAAGGTCACTGAGTCCTCAAGGTTAAGTACCTTGTCTGAGATCACACAGCGAGAAGGTGGAGAAGTGTGACTTCAGCTGTGTTCTCAGGAATTGTTTGGTAAACTCTGAGGGCACTGGCATTATTCCCATGGACTGGCCATCAATAGGGTTTTATAACTTGAATTGGAATCTTGCTGACTTCACACTGGCGGCATCACCCATGAGTTTGTTTTCTTACTTCTGGGAATGTTCTGACTCATTCAAGACGCAGTCACCTCAGGATGTCTTTGGGAAGCCTTTGCCTGCCATGTCTCCTCCCATGGGTCTGGGTTACGGGCTCCTCTAAGCTGCTTTGTTGTGTGATATGTTGGATCATGTCATATAATAACTGCCTTTTAAATGTTCTATTCTCACTAGAGTTTTTGAGACAGGACGCTTGTCTCTGGATGGCAGAGTTATAAAAATTATTTATACTGCTTAGCTATACCAAGACAAGTATATTTTATCCCTTTTTTTTTGAGTCGGAATCTCACTCTGTTGCCCAGGCTGGAGTGCAATGGCGCAATTGTGGCTTATCACAACCTCAACTCCTGGGCTCAGGCGATCCTCTTGCCTCAGCCTCCTGAGTAGCTGGCATGACAGGCGTGCATCATAATGCCCAGCTAATTTTTCTATCTGTTATAGAGATGAGATCTTGCTATGTTGCCTAGGCTGCTCTTGAATTCCTGGCCTGAAGCAGTCCTCCCGTCCCGGCCTCCCAAAATGCTGGAATTACAGGCATGAGGCACAGAACCTGGCCATGTCTAGGTTTTTAAAAGAAAAAACAAGTGAGCAGTTATGCTATTTGATGAAGTATTATTGAGGCTTAGAGTTTGGTATTAAGAGAGAATTGCATTTTTAAAACTGTGTTATTATTGATTTTTTCTCCTATCAGAGCTATATAGGCGCATGCATTATTTAATTCTCAACACTTAAGTTGATAGAATGTCTGAGGGGAAGATGGCTAGATGATAATATAAAGCCAGAATTGGAAAATAAAGGTGCTTGGACTAACCCTTCAAATTAGGTCTTTATTTTGTATGGGTAATCACAGAGTACACTGTGTGAAAATAAATTAGATGAAGTATAATCTAGGAGGGAGACCTGCTGTGTAGATTGCCGGTCTGATGATCCCCACACACTACCACACTTACCAGAGATCTTGACAGAAGTACCCACTGCTGATCAAGTAATCTCGGAGGAAAGGTCAGTGGTGTAACTACAAAGGCCAAGCTATTTTAACGACCTGAGGTTTAAAAAAAGCCCTCTTCTCAATTTACAGTGACTGTGGGAGTCATTTTCCTGTTTACATAGTGGTAAAGAGTTTGTATATCTTGAATGCAACATGGTGGAAAATCAACAAATCATTACATTCAGTTAATCAGCACTTTGTAAAGTTTAATCCATGAACATAGGCTACATGTCCTGTCCATGTAAACGATTACCTCATTGGTTACATAGAGGCATATTAATAAGGTTTCATTTTCCTTTTTTTTTTTAAGTGTTTTACTGGAAAGAATTTATGTAGAGATGCAAACATAACATAAAGTTACCTTTTAAAAAATGCTTAAATTTGATACAATATTTTTAAAGTGCAAGTGTGTGAAGTGTACTTAAACTCAGAACAATTCAACATTCAGCCTCTGAACTGATTTTTAAAATCATGCTATATTTATTTAATCTATTCTGTAGGACCCATCTTGACCTATCTTTCTCCTTCTGAAGGCTTATTCATTTTTTAATATTGTAAAATACATGTGCCGGGCACAGTGGCTCAAGCCTGTAATCCCAGCACTTTGGGAGGCAGAGGTTAGAGGATGGTCTGAGCCCAGGGTTTGAGACCAGCCAGGGCAACTTGGCGAGACCTTATCTCTACAATAAATTTAAAAATTATATATCCGGGTGTGGTGGTATGCACATGTAGTTCCAGCACTTGGAAGGCTGAGGTGGAAGGGTCGCCTGAGCCCAGCAGGACGAGGCTACAGTGGCCATGAGCCTGCCACTGCACTCCAGCCTGGGCAACAAGAGTGAGCCTCCAACTCAAAAAATAAAAAAATACAATGTGAAGAGTAAAGAAAATCTGAGGTACTTTCTACTTCTTACCTGTTATATCTAAATAGTGACGTTGAAATCAAATATCAAACAACTTTCTTATGTCCATACTTCTATACCATTTAGGAGGTACAGTGACATAAAAAAAGCACTTGAGGGCCCATCAGGAAAGATGACTGCAGACCTTGTGAAGCCCCCCAACTAGTTGCATAGACAAGCCACTCCCAGGGCTTCACTTCTGTGTCAATAGCAGTAACCTAAAATATAGAATGCATGGACAGGAGAAAATCTGTATCAGGAACAGAGTGCACAGTGAGTACTCGCCACATTTCAGAAATTGGAGGAACTTCTGCTAGACCCAGGGGTAATGACACGTGTGTCAGGAGGACTAGCAGGGCTTTTGGGCAGCCTAAGTTGTGAGGTAGCTGCTTGCTGGACAGGGCTTTAAGGAAGCCTGCCAGGCCCTTCCTGACATGACTTCGCTTAGCAAGGTGAGTAGGCATGGGGTGAGAAACCCTTTGGGGATGTTGAGGCTCCCAGCATGTTTCCCTCTATTTTACAGAAATCCTAGGGGACCCACATGGGACCAACAATATGGGAGAGAGTTCTGTTTGTCAGTATCTATCTGTCTATCTATCTATCCATCTATGTCAGAGCCTCACTCTGTTGCCCAGGCTGGAGTGCTGTGGCACAATCGTGACTTAACCACAGTTTTGACCTTCTGGGTTCAGACAATCATCCTTCCTCAGCCTCCTGAGTAGCTGGGACTATAGGCATGCACCACCACGCCAGGCTAATTTTTTTTAATTTTTTTGTGGAGATTAGGTCTCACTATATTGCCCAAGCTGGTCTCGAACTCCTGGGCTCAAGCAGTCCTCCTGCCTCAGTCCCCCACAGTACTGGGATTAAGGGCATGAGCCGCTGTGTCTGACCTAGGAGAGTGTTCTGATCCTTAGTCCTCCTTTGGCATTGGACTTCCTACAACGTAACACTCCATTTAGGGCTGGTCCTCCATGAGGATCAGACAATGATCCAGGTGAGCTGAATGTTCTTCCCAGCTGTCCTCTCTACTTGTTGCCGGCTTGGCCGCAGGGACTCTCACCACCGCTCTCAAAGCTGCAGGGTTTAGTTCTAGCCTCTGAGATGTCTTGTATCCACCTCTTCATTTGTGGTTCCATGAGCTTGGATCAAAACAGATTATCTCAGCAATGCTGAGAAATAGTCAGTGAAATAAACATCTTAGTGTATGAATATTGTGAAACCAGTGTATACTTCTTATATGTACAAGGTATTATAGAATTACATGACGATGAAGAGAACATATTAGGTCATCTGACCAATTTTGTTGTAGAATAAAATAGCACAATTTCAAAGACAGCATGGCTCCCCCCAGGCTGGCATGATCAGGCAAGGAGTCTGTCATACTGGGTGAAATGTGGTAATGGGCTTAAATTACTCGACCTATAGTCGAGTGACAGCATCTTTGTTCTTGGAGTGGGAATTGGGACCAAGGCAGTAGCTCCAAAGAGCTCCTACAGTGAGGGGTTGGGAAAGCATGGCAAGGACTGGGCTTTGTCTCAGGGCTCTGGAAGTCATAACACCTGGGATTCTCTGCCAGGCTCTGATCTTAGTTGCAGAATTGGAACACAGACCAGATGAGGTTGGTTGCTCTCTCTATTTTTTATTTTACTTTATTTTTGATTCAGGGTCTCCCTCTATCACCCAGGCTGGAGTGTAATGATGCAAACATGGTTCACTGCAGCCTCAACCTCCTGGCTCAGGTGAGCCTCCCATCTCAGCCTCCTGTGTATTTGAAACTACAGATGTGTGTCACCATGCCCAGCTAATTTTTTGGGATTTTTTCTAGAGACAAGATCTTGCTCTGTTGCCCAGGCTGGTCTCAAACTCCTGGGCTCAAACAGTCCTTCCTCCCTGGCCTCCCAAAGTGCTGGGATTACAGGCATGAGCCTCCATGCCAGCCTCTTTGTCTTCTTATAAGGACATGAATTCCACCGCACCCTGCTGGAAGTAAGTTATAAAAGATTGGGAAAACAATGGGAATTGAGCATGGGGTTTGAGAGACTGCTGCTATTTCCTAGGCTGCAGAATGTCACCCAGGTGTGACACATAGAGAAGACAGGCTGATTCTGATTCTTAAATACATTCAAGGCACTGCTCTCATTGGCAGGGTAGGAAGCAGGAAACTGTGTTCTTTTTTTTTTTAATCCTTATATAGACTTTTAATTAATTAATTTTAAAGATGTAGGGCACAATTTAGGATTAGTTATACAAGTGGTCGTTGTACAGGTAAAGTTTGGGCCTTCCTTTGGTCCCCACTTTGTTTGGTTTGAGATCAGGTACCCTTATTGATGTTATGTGCTGCCCCCCTCCCCAGCAGTATCTCACTACTGCCAATCCTTTTCTTATAGTATTATGATAAATGTTCAGGGTCCGCTTATGAGTGAGAACATGTGATATTCTGTTCTTTGTTTCTGTGATAGATCACTGAGTAGGATAGACTCTAAATCCATCCAAGTTGCTGCAAAATCCATGTTCTTCTTTATGGCTGCATAATGTTCCATCATGTATATGTACCATATTTTTAAAATTTAGTCTAGTTTTGATGGGCAGCAGGGTTGGTTCCATGTTTTTGCTATTGTGAATAGTGCTGCAATAAACATGTGTGTGCAGGTGTCTTTTTTGTAGAATGATTTGAGTTCCTCCGGGAAAATTCCCAGTAGGAGGATTCCTGGGTCATATGGAAGGTCAATGTCTAGTTCTTTTAGGAATCACCATATTGTTTTCCAAAGAGGTTGAACTAGTTTGCATTCCCACCAGCAGTGTAGAGGTGTTCCCTTTTCTCTGCATGCTCGCCAGCATCTGTTGTTTGTTTTATTAATGATAGCCATTCTTACAGAGATTAGATGGTATCTCACTGGAGTTTTTATTTGAATTTTCTGATGATAAGTAGGACTGAGCACTTTTCCATGTGTCTCTTGACTGCCTGTATATCTTCTTTTGAGAAGTGTCTATTCAAGGAAACTGTCTTTTGGCACTTGAGTGCATGGTTCAACTTACAACATTGTTTTACCTGAGACTTAAGCAAATCCATGTGTTACAGCTGGGAGGTTTTCACACATTACCTGGGTAAAATACATGCCACTGCATTTCATAATCATCCCATGTGTATTTTCATAGAATGTTACCAGGCAAGCAGGTATTGTTTTATTTGTGCTTCTGGATTTTCTGAAAAACAGCATGGGTATTCTCATGACAGTGTTATTTATTTTATTTTTTGAGTCAGGTTTTCCCTCTGCCACTCAGGCTGGAGCACAGTGGCATGATCATGGCTCACTGAAGTCTCGACCTGTTGGGCTCAGGTGACTCTCCCACCTCAGTCTCCCAAATAGTAGGGACTACAGGTGCGTGCTACCATGCCCGGCAAATTAAAAAAAAATTTTTTGTAGAGGTGAGGTCTCACTATATTGCACAGGCTGCTCTCGAACTCCTGGGCTCAAGCAATCCTCCAGCCTCAGCATCCCAAAATGTTAGGATTTTCGGCATAAGCCCCCATGCCCAGCCTGTGTTATGTTAATAAGTATGGTTGGCACAAAGCAAAAATGAATTCAAGGACTCACAGGTAAAGGTAGTAAACTCTGTTTTCCCATGCTGCCAATTTCCTAACTTTGTGCAGGTCCGTACGTTTCCATGGCTGAATAAACACGAAGAGTTTCTCTTCGGGCTCCCTGGATGCTATGTTACATTGGCGTCATCAGTACTTCACTATTCAATGTGTGATGCCAGGACCAGCAGCATTGGTCCCATCTGGGAGCTTGTTAGCAATGTGGCATCCCATGTCTGATGCGAGACCTGCTGGATCAGAGGTTGCATTTTTAGAGGCTCTCCGAGTGATTTATAAGATCTTCAAGCCTAAGACATGAGTCACACCTTTGTGCCTTGCATGTATGCCTCCATTTGCAGGGATCCTCTGCCTCCTGTTTCTCCGAGATCTGCAGGTAGCCAGTTCAGTCTGATACTTTTAAAATTCAAAATCCTTTAACTTTGCATGTCCTGGGCTGTTCCTTTCTTACTTTGTCAGGGAAACAGGACTGCTTTTCTCTTGCATTCCCCATGGTTGTTACCTCTTTCTCCTTGGTCATGTTTGGTTTTGAAGGCAAAGCTTTCCCTCCAGTTTTCAGGGGACACATTGGCTCCATGGTCGGCAAGGAAACTTTTCCCCTGGCATCTCCTTCACAACACGAATGGACTGAGGTTGCTGTGACTGTTGAATCCTATCAGAAAAGGGAAGTTGCCATCAATTCCAATACTCACATTTTTAGGTAGCATTAGAGTACTTTTTAAATAAAAAATGCACAGACAGAAATTACTTGGTAGCTTTCTCTGTTTAACTGTTTTGTTTCAGTTTTCACAACAGTACAGAAATCTTGGGCCTCCAAAATTTCATCTCTCCCAGCAGTAGCTATATGTTCTGCTATTTTATTCTACAATTCCATGTCAGTTAAGGGGACAGGAAAAGACTTTTATTGGACATTTTCTCCTCTCTGTTTTCTTAGCTTTGTTTTCTGTTTGTTGTTATTTTTTTCCCCTCCCACCTTTGTTATAAAAGAAAAAACCCTCATGGAACATGTTGCCGTTTTGAGATTTAGGTATTTACCTATGTAAATATACGCATTTGCCTATGTGTCAGAAGTCACATTTGGAAATATTCTCTGTAAGCAAAACTTAAACCATTTTCAACATTATGGTTTGTTTTGTAAGAACCCTCTTCACTTCTGAAGCCATATCCCCTGTTTCTTCATTTTTTCTAAAAACCACACAGGATGATGAAGAATTAAAATGAGAGAAGACTCTGAAATAGACATACAACAAGCTTTTCTCAGGGTCATTTATTGAGTGACATATGGAATTTTGTGGTGCTGGGAGTGGCATTATTCTGAAAGTGTCTCTGGGAGCTCACTCTTGGTTACCTGAACCAGTAGGCTACCTGGAACTGGCAATTACTTTCTAACCAGTGGGAAAAGTCTCACAGAACTCAACTTTCTATAAAACGGTTGGCATGATTCCACCTTCTTGCAGGAACTACGCCTTCCCATGGTCCCCACTGTTTGTTCTTGGTTGTGGACAGTCATTGTCTCTACCCAGCTAGCTGGCAAATCCTGACATTCAGGTCACTTGATGAACTCTTCCGTTGCTCTGCTACTACTTCTCCTCCTCTTCCTCCTCCTCTTTCATCTCCTCCTTCTTCTTCCTTTTTTGAGTCAAAGTTTCACTCTGTCACTGTTGGAGTGCAGTGGCACAATCACGGCTACCACAGCCTCGACCTGCTGGGCTCAGGTGATCCTTCTGCTTCAGCCTTCCAAGTAACTGGAACTACAGGCATGCACTACCACAACCAGCTAATTTTTTGGTGTATTGTAGAGGTATGGTCTGGCCAAGTTGCCCAGGCTGATCTTGAACCCCTGGGCTCAAGCAATCCTCTTGCTTCGGCATCCCAAAGTGCTGGAATTGCAGGTGTAAGTCACTGCATTGGCCTGATGATCTCTTCTGATGAAGTGCTATCATGTTTGTCCTACAAGGAAGCAGAGTAGGGAAGGGTTATCATGTTTGTCCTACAAGGAAGCAGAGTAGGGAAGGGGTAGGGTCTCTTCCCTGCAGTGCTGGACTGAGTCTCTGTCAGGTCCCAGCCCCTGCATACCCCTTTGTGGGAACAATGGGAGAATTAAAGGACTTGTGACTTTTTTGTTCCTGACCCCTTGAGTTTGCCTCTCTTAACTCTTATGAAGTGATATCGTAAAATTCACCCTGTGCTCAGGTGAACCCCAGGTGGCCACCACAAGGCACCCATCTTGCACCCATATATACTATATTTTTTTGATCTGGTAACCTGTTAAGTGACTATAGGGTGGGTAGCTCATTCACCGTGGACAGGCTGAACAGAGATGATTCACATCCTGAATGGGAGCCACCGAGATTTCTTCAGGCCACTCAGAACAGCATGCAATTGGAAATGTGTGAATTATTTATCTCTGGAATTTCCCATTTAGTACTTTTGAAACCAGGGAAATTGAAGCCATGAAAAAGAGGAGAACTTCTGTATAGAGAAAAATAGAAGCCATTATATGGGAACATCATCAAGCCATCTAATTTTATTTTATTTTATTTATTTAAAAAAAATTTTTTTTTGAGTCGGAGTCTCACTCTGTTGCCCAGGCTGGCGTGCAGTGGCATGCCGACAGCTACTGCAGCCTCGTCCTGCTGGGTTCTGCGATCCTTCTGTCTCAGCCTTCCAATTAGCTGGAACTACAAGCGTGTACCACGGTGCCTGGCTAATTTTTTTGATTTATTGTAAAGACGAGGTCTCGCCGTGTTGCCCAGCTTGGTCTCAAACCTGTGGGCTCAAGCATTCCTTTCACCTCTGCTTCCCAAAGTGCTGGAATTACAGGCGTGAGCCACTGTGCCCAGCATTTTTTTTTTTTTCTTTCTTTTTTTGAGTCAGGATCTGTTGTGCAGGCAGGAGTGCAGTGGAACAACCAGGGTTCACTGCAGCCTTGACCTCCTGGGCTCAGGTAATCCTTTTGCCTCAGCTTCCTGCTGAGTTTCTGGGACTACAGGTGTGTGCTACCATGTCTGGCTAATATTAAAAATTTTTTTTTGTAGAGACAAGATCTCACTATATTGTTTAAGCTGGTCTCAAACTCCTGGGTTCAAGCAATCCTCCCACCTTGGCTCCCAAAGTGCTGGGATTACAGGCATGAGCCACCACTGGTCTATTGTATTTTACTTTTTAAAATTGAGATCTCACTCTGTCACTCAAACTGGAATGCAGTGGCATGGTTCTGGCTTACCATAACCTCGACTTCTTGGACTCAAAAGATCCTCCCATCTCAGCCTCTCAAGTAGCTGGGACTACAGGTATGTGCCACCCACCACACCTAGCTAATTTTTCTGTTTTTTTGAAGAGATGAGGTCTCACTATGTTGCCCAGGCTGGTCTTGAGCTCCTGAGCTCATGCAATTCTCCCACCTTGGCTTGCCACAGTGTTGGGATGACGGGCGTGAGCCTCCCGTGCCCAGCCAGAACCCCCCCCCTTTAACCACCACAGAAGCCCTTCTAGACCATCGTCTTTCCTTGTGTGACATGAGTGTCTGTCTGGTAAGGGCGAGATGTGATGTGGGAAGTGGGTGATTTGACTCCTTGGGGGACATTCTGAATTTGGTGGTCTATCCTGTTGGAGTGATGGCAATTTTGGCTTGGTGATCTCGCCTCTCATCCTCTCACTAGGACTAGATGATGTGCTCACTTGAGGGAGTCATGTCAGCACAACACTCAGGTGGATGAGAAAGGGGGCAGGAAGTCCCTGGTGGAGCTGGCTGGGTGCTGGGGCAGCGCTGTCAATCAAAGGGCTGGAGTCCCCAAGAGCTTCTGGCAAGAGGCACTAGCTGAGTAGAGATTGGGAGGAATGTGGCTTAACCGGTAGTTACCAGTAATGATGACACAGAAAGAAGCTTTGCTAAGCTATCAATAATAACAAATACATCACCTATGCTGAAGAAAAAGCTCAGTTATTTTTTTCTCATAGAAAATGATGTAAAAAGGTATTGTCATTTGAAGAGGTGATTAAAAGTCAAAAACTGTAAAAGAAGTGTTATAGAGATTTCAACACCAGGTACAATGGCTCACTCCTATAATCCCAGCACTTTGGGAGGCTGAGGAGGGAGGATCTCTTGAGTCCAGGAGTTTGAGACCAGCTTGGGCAACATAGTGAGACCTCGTCTCTACAAAACAACAACAAAAATTAGGTGGGTGGGGTGGCAGGCACATGTAGTCCCAGCTACTCGGGAAGCTGAGGCAGGAGGATTACCTGAGCCCAAGAGGTCTAGGCTGTGGCGAGCTGGGACCGCATCACTGCACTCCAGCCTGTCTCAAAAGAGAAGGAGAAAGACCCTGTCTCAAAGAAAGAGAGCGAGAGCAAGCAGGATAGAGAGGCATCAGTTAACAATGTTGTTATATCGAGTTCAGGATTATATGATATTTATATATATTATCTTAAAAAAATCTGTAATTTGTTGAGTTTTTGCTGTCATATTAAGTAGTTACTCTCATGTTTAATGTTTTTCTTATTGGTTTCTCCTGAGGAAATACCTCATTTTAAAATTCATAATATTGTGTTATTTTTCTTTCAGGGATCTGTGTCTCAAATTATGCAGGTTTCAGGCTGAATGAAACCTGAGGCCATTCCTGGGTCTGACAGCTTTTCCCTCTTAAGCTCTTTCTTTTTATTTATTTATTGATTTGTTTGTTTGTTTACTTATTTGAGCTAGAGTCTCACTCTGTCACCCATGCTGGTGTGCAGTGGCATGTTCATGGCCACCATAGCCTTGACCTGCTGGGCTCAGGTGATCCTTCTGCTTCAGCCTTCCAAGATTTTGGAACCAGAGGCATGCACCACTATGCCTGGCTAATTTTTTTTTTCTTATTGTAGAGACAAGGTCTCGCCACGTGGCCTATGCTGGTCTTGAACCCATGGGCTCAGGCAATCCTCTTGCCTCTGCCTCCCAAAATTCTGGGATTATAGGCGTGAGCCTCCATGTCCAGCTTTTCTTTGTTTTCTAATCTTTGCTCTTCATGCTCTTAAAAAGCAGGAACTATACTAATATATTTGGGATGGGGAGCAACAAATTAAAAAAAATATAACTTGTGATATAGTGCACTAAACTGTGGAAAATCAGCTGTATTAAATTAAGATTAAGTTCTCTCTCCCAGATGTTAGTATGTTATTCTGCTTGTCAGTTGCAAAATATATGTAGTGGTTGTTCACGGTCAATAGGAAAAATACAGACACACACAATTTCTAATTCAAGAGATGATACAGAGGGTGCCTATATATATATGCATTTTAAGAAAGGAAAAAACTGTATTAAAATTGTAATACTGGGGGACAAAGGAGGGAAGGAGAGGAAAAAAAGATTGTAATACTCAATACATACCGATAAGAAAAGATGAATACAAGTCACGTTTGACTTCTGCAATGACAAGAGGGGTTCAAAGTAGTTTCCATCAGCATCCAGACACTGCTGACTGGGGCGAATGACTACAGGACCTGTTGCTGTGCGAGGCTACCTGGATCTCCCCTTGTGCACACCACGTACAGGGTCATGCATCTCAAACTTACCACGAATGCGTGCGATTGTCAGGCGTGTTGGAGGTTCTGGTGTATACCCACGCCTCCATGTATACTCATGTACTTCCACAACGTTCTTGAATTTCAAATACCACTTAAAAATGATCTTGCGCTCCTCGAACAACAACTGTGCTTCTGCCATTTTCTCTGACTGTCCTGTCGCATGGTGATGCTAGCATACATTTGATTAATGCCATCTTTTGAGTGAACGTCATATTACACATTGGTACCATAATTCAATTCAACTTCGAAAAGTAATACATAGATAACATTTCTTAAAATGTGTATACATATCTTTGGTATCCCAGGTATTTATGCCAGTTTCATCTGATTTTAGTGCTATCACAAGGTGAAAAAATGAAACAGTCAAATAAAAATCAAGGGCCAGGTGCTGTGGCTCATGCCTGTAATCCCAGCATTTTGAAAGGCTGAGGTGGAAGGATTGCCTGAGGTCAGAAATTCAAGACCAGCCTGGGCAACATAGCAAGACCTTGTCTCTACAAATAAAAAGAAGGAATTTAGTAAATCTTGATATAACCTTCCTTGTATACTTCCTGGAAACTCTGAAAATAATTGATTTCAATGACAGAGCGATCAACAAAGTTTAAGTCAGATAGTTTCTAGTTAACTGCTTTTTTCAGAATTTAAGTTGAACCCAAATATGTTATCATTTACATAAATCATTACAAAACAATTTTTAACAATTGATCACTATATGTTCTTCGGCATTTAACTCAGAAGGGGCTTAAAGAATTGGTGGAGATTGCAGCAAAACTTCGAATCTCGTTTCCTTTTGTATAAGAACAAGAATTTTTAGTGCTATAAGTATCAATAAAAAATAACCCATGGATAAATGAACTTGTGTTTATTGTGATCTCAATTAATGCCAGGTGCCATGGCGTTAGAGAGAGAGAGAGAGAGAGAGAGAGAGAGAGAGAGAGAGAGAGAGAGAGAGACTTCTGCACATATTCAAAGTACAAAGTGGTCAACTGAAAATCTCTAAAGGCTACATGGGTTTTCAAAGTTCTTTTAAGGAAGCACAAGCAAAAACGTTTGGAGACAAGAGTCCAGAAAAACAAATATGAGAAAGGATGGAACTCAGTCGTGCAACACCTTTGCAGGGGCCAGGTCACCTATTTTTAACTGTCCTGTTGGCAGGACTTGGCAGACAGCTGGACCGCATGGGTGGGGGCTGCCCCTGGTGGTGGAGGAACGCTGTGATGGCAGGGTTATTTTTAGCTGTGAAGCCCTCTTTTCAAACCTTAATATTAAAAAAATACTTGAGGTGAATGCTTTTATAGTTTGGGGTGGACACAGCTCCCAGGAGCACTACAGAACACAGACTGGTGATGCCCAAGCATGTACTAGCTGCAATTCTGATCTGTTTCCCTTGACACCCTCCTTGTATTTGCCCAGGAATCCTTGTGTACTCAGGAGCGAGGGAGAGTGAGGGTTGGGGGGTCCAGATGGCTTCCCTGTGACCTTGTGGAAGAAACTGCACCAGATGAGCCCTGTCCTCACTTTAATGCGTAATTGGCATTAAGTCCCCCGCCTCAGGGCTGCCAAGGGGGCTGGAGGACCAGCAGCAGGTGAGGGTTGTAATTTTTTTTTGAGTCGGTCTCCTTCTGTCACCCATGCTGGAGTGCAGTGGCATGCTGATGGCCACTGCAGCCTCAACCTGCTGGGCTTAGGTGATCCTTCCGCCTCAGCCTTCCAAGCAGCTGGAACTACAGGCACGTGCCACCACCCCCAGCTAATTTTTTGATTTATTGTAGAGACGAGGTCTCACCAAATTGCCCAGGCTGGTCTCAAACCCCTGGGCTCAGGCAATTCTCTCTTTGGCCTCCCGAAGTGCTGGATTACAGATTTGAGCCAACCACGCCTGGCTAGTAGGTGATTTTGAGGATAGACATTGTTATCTTCCTGGTGTTAAGCTTGGTGAAAAAGGGTCTATTCAAACAAACCATAACTCTAGACTCATTTTTTTTCCTTTCTTTTCTTGGGGTTTCACTTTGTTGCCCAGGCTGGAGCATAGTGGCATGATCACCACAGCCTCTATCTCCTGGCCTCAGGTGGTCCTTCCACCTCAGTCTCTTGGTGTGTGCCTACACCTGTGGGCTACAGGTGCGTGCCACCACACCTGACTTTTTTTGGCTTTTTGTGGAGACAGGGTGTCACTATGTTGCCCAGGCTGGTCTCGAACTCCTGGGATGAAGTAATCCTCCAGTCTTGGTCTCCCAAAGTGCTGGGACTACTGGCGTGTGCCACCACATGTAGCCCTTTCTTTTCACTTCTTCCCCCGCTTTCCCAGGGTTTGACTCTGTTAGATTCAACCAGGAGAGCAGGTCCAATTTGGGTTCTGGAGTCCACACCTTCATGGACTTTCTGTGGCTGTAGGCCAGGGTCCCTTAAGATTTGACATCAATAACAGAGTCTTTAACATAGTTGCCCCCGTGGGTTGGATTAGGGCAGATTGCAACAGGCACTGCCTCCCAGACTCAAAGAAACCACGGCTGTCCCTCTGTTGGCTCAGTCCTGTGACTCCGTGCTGGGTGTCAGTCCCTCATTGGCTTTTGCTGTGACTAGCCCACATCCATATAGTGCAAGCCCCCAAATTCCCAGACGTCAGAGAAAAGGGGTGGGCATAGGTTTCTTCCCTTGTAGAAGATCTCATTTCCTTAAGCAATATTTCTGCCCTGGAGGGATCTTGAGAAGAGATGCTGACTTGGCTAAGATGAGGATGACTTCTCACGCACTTGTTCTCCAGATCTCAGGGTGGTTGACCTTACAGAAGTGTAGCTAAGAGGGGCTATTCAGTGGAATTTGCAGAGCAAAAAATAAACAACAAAAAACCAAACAAAAAGCCCACCACTACCATCACCACCACCACCACAAGAAATAATCCCAGGGCTATCTTCTCCTTTGCCTTATTTGGGGAGCACAGTGCAGCCAAAGTAATAATGCTCATGGTTTTATTAAGCTAAGTCATGGCTGGGGACTTCCTTTTCCAGATACAACTAGACCCACTCTGCAGTGGGAGGAAGGCCTGAGTCCCCGTGTATTTGACCTCTTTTTGTATTTACCTCCCCTCAGGTCACATCCAACTTATGATCCTCCTGCCTTGGCCTTCCAAAGAGCTGGGATGACAGGTGTGGGCCACCACACCCAGCGTAAAGCAACATTTTTTGACCTAAGTATGTATTCATTAAAAAAATTAAAGATAATAAAAAAAGAAAAGTTTGTAGAGTCCGTTTTAAAAATACAAAGGGGAACTAAAAAAACCCGGAATTTGTTTATAAAAAACTGTATTTATTCTTCCATGTTTAAACTTTGATCCCCTTCAAAGTCCTCTCCACTAGGTGCAATACACCTATCGAGATGCTTTTTCCACTGCTCAAAACAGTTCTGAACTCGTCCATTTTTATGCCTTTTGGTGCGTCTGCCATTTTTTGGTTTCACTTCTTCCATATGGGCAAAATGTTTCCTTGGAAGACTTTTTCATCCAGAGAAACAACAAAAAAAAGTCGCTTGGGGCAAGATGGGGTGAATAGGGAGGGTGGGGCATGAGAGTCATTGCCATTTTTGTTCAAAAACTGCTGAACGCTCAGTGCAGCGTGGGCAGGGACACTTGTAAGTCACACATCATGAAATGGGCAAACGTGTTGAATCTCCAAAAAAATCCTCTGAAGCTGAATGCAGCCTCTTACAACTGCACTAGCTGGTCCAGGCTGATGGATTCCTGGAACACTCACCTAGTGGGGGAAGTCTATACTATGAGAGGCCTGCCTTCCACAAGATAATTCTGGGTTTTGGGGGTCTCCCTTTGTATAAGGAATTTTCACTTTTGCAAAACCAAACTGTCTTTGTAGGATATCTTATAATCAAATAAATCCCAACTTTGGGATTCACTGAGTGCAGATTGATTAAGGAAAGATGGGACAACCAGAAAGAATCTTGTTAAGATTTCTGTGTTTTTATATAAACTCATTTGACAAATCCTCTCTGACAACAACAAAATACCCCTCTGGAGCGTTCAGATCTGCAGTTACCTCCTGCTTTATTAACACCAGATCTTACCACTCTGCCCACAGTGCCAACTGTGAAGCTTGTACTGCATGCCCATGAATGCTTGCATGTGCATGAGGCATGTGTTTATGGCACTAAGCCTTCCGCCTTAACATCTCTCACTGGTAGAGAGAGTATTCCCCTTTTATTTGCCCTCCCCTATCTCCCCGCTTCTCCCCCCGGGATTTCCTTACAGGCATCAATTCTGAACATTTGTGGAGAGGAACTTGGTCGTGGTAGTGACACGATCAAGGCTCACTGTAGCCTCGGTCTTCTGGGCTTAGGTGTTCCTCCTGCCTCAGTCTCCTGAGTAGTTGAGACTATAGGCGTGTGCCACCATGCCTGGCTTATTTTGGAATTCTTTTTTTTTGTAGAAAACGAGGTCTTGCTATGTTGCCCAGGCTGGTCTTTTATGATCTGCTTGACAGCAGATCAAGCATGACACTTTTCAATAACGTAGCTTGCACACATCTGGCTGTGAGTGTTCAGTGGGGAAGTTTTCATGAGTCCCTGTTTCAGGAGGAAGTCCTGTTTCAGGAGGCCTCACCCCTTCTCCCTAAGACCCTTCCTCCTGTTCTAGGAATTGTGTGGTGAGCACAGTAGACAGTTGGTGTCCTCACTCGCCCATGGCGATGTGTGACGGGTCGTGCTTCGGGAGTGAGTGGGTCAAAAGGTACTAGGTACCTCTCTCTCCTTCCACCAATCAGACAAAAAAGAACACACAGGCCACCATTTGGGGAGATGAACTTGGTCATGTACTCGCCACTGTGTGCAACACTTAAGATTTCCTGGTGTCTGCTGCCACCGTGTGGTGCTCATGTTGATTGAATTAAACTTGTGTTTCCCTTTCAAGGTTGGTCCTAAGCAAAGACACAGAGCATTTTAAGTGTGTTTTCATGCCCTTCAGCCTCAGATTGTTGTGCTCATCAACTTACAACCCGATTTAACTACTAAGTACTTTTCTGTTACACTCTGCGAATGTGTGCTGCTGAGACTCCAATGACTTTTTTTTTTGAGTTGGAGTCTCACTGTTGCCCAGGCTGGAGTGCATTGACACAGTCACGGCCACCGCAACCTTGACCTACTGGGCTCAGGTGATCCTTCCACCTCAGCCTTCCAAGTAGCTGGAACTACAGGTGTGTCCCATCATGCCTGGCTAATTTTTTTCTTGATTTATTGTAGAGATGAGTTCTCACCATGTTGCTTAGGCTGGTCTCGAACCCCTGAGCTCAGGTGATCCTTTTGCTTTCGTCTCCCAAAGTGCTAGGATTACAGGTGTGAGCCACCACACCCGGCCCTAATTACCTATTTTATTTTTTCATCAGGCTTTCACTCTGTCACTTAGGCTGGCATAGCACAATCACGGCTCACTGTAGCCTCTATCACCTGGGCTCAGGCGATCCTCCTGCCTCAGCCTCCTGAGTAGCTGAAACTATAGGTGTGTACCACAACGCCTGGCTTATTTTTGGTTTTTTTTTCGTAGAGACAAGATCATGCTAGGTTGCCCAGGCTGGTCTTGAATTCCTGGTCTCAAGCAGTCTTCTCGCCTTGGCTTCCCAAAATGCTGGGATTCCAGGTGTGAGTCACCGAGCTTGGATGATTTTTTTTTTAATTATGGTACAAGAGAGGTAAGTATTCAGTAGAAGCTATATTTTGAATTTTGATCCTTTCCATGCTAGTGATATGCGATACGATACCCCCTCCATAGCAGGCAGTGACAGCCAGACCCAGCTCCAGCGAGCCATGTGGTCACAGGGATTAATAGCCGGTATTCTGCAATGTACTATGTTGTCAGATGATCTTGCCTCACTGTGGCCTGAGGTAGGTGTCCTGAGCATGTATAAGCTAAGCTATGGTGCTGAGTAGGCAGGCTATATTAAATGCATTTTTGACTTAGATATTTTCAACATACAATGGCTTTGTTGGGATGTAGCACCGTCTATGTCAAGGTGCATCTGTAAATGTGCTGTTTGCAGCCAATTTGTGGTGCTTTGTTATGCAGCAATAGGTAACTAACACATAGTTCTCTTATTGTGTTTACCTCACTTTCCTCTTCTTGAGACTGCAACGTACATTTTTGGAGACTGTTCTTGGAAAGAAATACAATTGCTAAATACTATACTGTGTTCAGAATTGTTCCTCCTCTCCTACCAAGGCTTTGCTATGGAATCAGCTTATTGTGCTGATTTCTTTAGGAAAAGGTCTCTCTGGAGTCATCTCAGCTACTATGCAAAGAAAGTTTTGTGGGGTCAGCATACATAATTCCCCAAAAATACTTCGACGGTCTTGAATCCAGCAGTGGGCAAAACTTAGCCCAATGCTGAGACCTCAGACCTTGTCAGATTTTTTCTCTTTTTTCTTTTGAAGCCAGAATCTCACTCTGTTGCCCAGGATACAGTGCAGTGGCATGATCATAGCTCACTACATCCTCAACCTCTTGGGCTGGTGATCCTTCCACCTCAGCCTCTCAAATAGCTGGGACTGCAGGCATGTGCCACCATGTGTCTGACTAATTTTAAAAATTTTCTGTAGGGACGAGGTCTTGCTATGTTGCCCAGGCTGGTCTCAGACTCCTGGCTTCAAGCAATCCTCCTGCCTTGGCCTCCAAAAGTGCTGGGATGACAAGTGTGAGTCATGGTGCCCAACCATGGGTAAATATTTTAATCAGAGAAATCAGAAGGGGGCCAAGATTAGAGGTAAGGAGACAAGTTAGGAGGCAGGAAGCAACGAGGGATTCCATCTTAGATGCTCACCCACCATCTTGACTTCTGGCCAGCCTCACTTGGTGAATGCCTCCTGGTTTCTCCTTCATGTACCGTCCTTAGTGTCAGAACACGTCAATCTTGATGTTATTGCACAGACTATAGGTTCGGATGCACATAGCATTCCTGCCTGTTCTGGAAGATTGCTTTACATTGTCTTGCTGGAGCATGCATACCCCTTCCCTATGGTGTGTAAGGCCTGGGAGTGGAGATTAATGTTGCAAGGTTCTATCTGCCTTGCGGCTGCCCCAGAACATGCTTCTGTCTGTAGGTTTCCCAATAAAACACTCTTCACCGACAGACTGAATTTGCCTACCTCATTTTTCAGAGGCATCTGGAAGCCATTTTGAGAACAGCCCTTTCAGAGAACAGAACCTAGGTTAAGATTGTGGTAGGAGGGTTAGAAACACATAAAGCAATATAAACTATGATTGGAGATGGGATCCCACCTCAACATGTCCAATGTGGAACTCCTTCTCCCCGCCTCCAAACCTGTTCCTCTCACAGCCTTCTCCAACTTGAAAGGTAACTTTCCTCCATCTCTCTGGATTTCTTGGTGGCGCTGGATACTCTTGATCACTCCAGGTTGCTTGGTATATATTTTCTTAGCTTCTGTGACTCCACTTTTCTTCTAGTTTTCTTTCAATAGCTCTAACGTCTTGTGCTTGGGCTCCTCCTTCTACTTAGACTCTTGAAGTTGAGGGTTTAAACACTCATGTTCCTCAGACGTCCACGCTCAAATCTATTTTCCCATCTATTTTCTCCATTCTCCAAGCTAGAAACCTGGTGTTCATCGTCGTCTTTTCCCTTCACTTACCCTTCACATTTTCGTAATCTCCAACTCTGTGGATCCCATCTCCAATCATAAAGATGTGGGGTATAATTCAGTGTTAGGCACATAAGTGGTCATTGTGCAGGTAAAATTTGAGTACCCTTATTGATGTTATGTGCCACCCCTCCCTCCTCTGGTAGTGTCATACTACTGCCAATCTTTCTTATATATTGTGGTAAATGTTCAGGGTCCACGTATGAGTGAGAGCATGTGGTACTCAGTTCTTTGTTTCTGGGATAAATCACTGAGTATTATAAACTAGAATTCCATCCAAGTTGCTGAAGATAGAACTTTAAGAGTTGCGTATATACAGATTTGTTCTAAGTCAAGAGATTCAATATAATTTTTAATAAAAAGAGTGTAAGAAGAGGAGATGTCCAAGGACTAACATCGAAGGTATCCTCATATTAAGAGGTCATGGAAAAATAAAGGAGCCAGCACAGGGACCACAAAAGATCAGCCTGTGTGGTCATGACAACCATATACTCCAGAGCTTTTGAGATGAAACTAAAATTAATACAGAGAGAGAGAGAGAGAGAGAGAGAGAACCATAGACTGTGGTATTCTGAGAGTCAAATGAAATATATCAAGGAAGAGGAGGCGATCAATGGTACCAAATCATTCTAATACGTCATGGAAGATGAGGAGTTTGACACCTGTTGGGGTAGATTTAATAGGGAATGGGAAGAGGAAACTTGGTGTTAGGGAGGGTGATGGTTAATTTTATCTGTCCAGGTGACTGGGCCATGGGATGCCTGGACAATTGGCTAGGCATTTTCTTGAGCGTGCTGGCAAGGGTGTTCCTGGATGGGATTATTGCTTGAATCAGTAGGTTGAGCAAAGCAGATGATTCTCCCCAGTCTGTGTGGGTCTCACCCAATCCACTGAAGGCTGGAATGGAACAAAGAGTTGAGTAAGATGGAGTCTCTTTCTCTGCCTAATTGTGTTTGAATTGGGACACTAGTCTCCTGCCTTAGGGCTTGGACTCAGATTGGCATTCACACCATTGACTCTTTGGGTGTTTAGTTTACCAACTGCAGATGGTGGGATTTTTCAGTTTTCTTTTCTTTTGAGTTGGAGTCTCACTCTGTTGCCCAGGCTAGAGTGATAATCACACAACTCAGTTCCTTATAATATGTCTCTTTATATCTATCTATCTATCTAAATTTCTCTTTGTCTTTTACTGGTTTTGTTTTTCTGGAGAGCCCAGACTAATACAGATTTTGGTACAGTGAAACGAGGTACTGCTGTAACAAATACTTAAATATAGGCCAGGTGAGGTGGCTCATGTCTGTAATCTCAGCATTTGGGAGGCCAAGGCAAGAGGATCACTTGAGCCTAGGAGTTCAAGACCAGTCTGGGCAACATAGCAAAACCTCATCTCTACAGAAAATGAAAAAATAAGTTGGGCATGATGATGCAAGCCTCTAGTGCCAGTTACTCAGGAGGTTGAGGCAGGAAAATCACTTGAGCTTAGCAAATTGAGGCTGCAGTGAGCTGTAATGATGCCACTGCATTCCAGATTGTGCAACAGAGTGAGAACTTGACTCAAAAACAAAACAAAACAAAGTACCCCAATACTTAAATATGTGGAAGTGGCTTTGGAACTGGTGAAGGATAGAGGATGGAAGAGTTTTGAGATTCATGCTAGAAATAAAGTTAATAAGGGCAATTCTGGTGAAGTCTCAGGTGGTAACAAAAAGCGTGTTATAGAAAGCTGGAGGAGTGGCAATCCTTGTGAGAAAGTGGCAAAGAACCCAATGGATTGTGTTTTTGGGAAGTAGAACTTGTGAGCGATGGAAATGGATATTTGGCTGATAATATTTTTAAGCAAAGTGTTGAAGGAGCATCTTGGTTTCTCCTAATTGCTTATAGTAAAGTGCAAGAGGAGAGACATGAACTGAAGAAAAGATTATTCAGCAAAAAGGAACTAGAACTTGAAGATTTAGAAAATTCAGCCTATCCATATTGCAAAAAATCCAGAAGCATGTTCTAAAGAGACCACCAAGGGTGTGGCTGGCCTAGCATTCAATGCGGAGTTTTTGAGGCTCTGAGAGCAGAAACGCTGCCTGTCTGAACTGAGGGAATGGAGATGGGACAAAGCGAAGGAAGGATATTGGGTTTCTTGGATTTGGCGGGACAGAATGATAGAGCAATTTGAGACCAAATGTGCACTGTTCTTCAAGAAGGAAAAATGACTCTGAAGGCTATTCAGAGATCATCAGGGCCACCATTTTGGTTTCAACTGTTCAGTTGACCTCCGATCAGACCCTTGGAGTTAGGAACTCCCTACAGAGCTGTGGGACCAGGACCACCCAGCAGAGCCTTGGGAGTATCATCCTTCACCCCATACTCCCAGGTCTAGGAGGCAAGCATCACACCAAAGAGGGTTATTCTTTTTTGGGGGGGGGTCAGAGTCTTACTCTGTCACCAGACTGGAGTGCAGTGGCATGCTCATGGCCACCACAGCCTTGACCTGCTGGGCTCAGGTGATCCCTCCACCTCAGCCTTCCAAGTAGCTGGAAATACAGGTGTGCACCACCATGCCCAGCTAATTTTTAAATTTATTGTAGAGATGAGGTCTTGCCATGTTGCCCAGGCTTGTCTTGAACTTGTGGGCTCAGGCAATCCTCTCACCTCAGCCTCTCAAAGTGCTGGGATTACAGGCATGAGCCACCACGCCTGATGAGGGTTCTCTTGAGTCTTAAGATCTGATGGAGCTTGCCTTGTTAGGTTTTGACTTGCTTGACTCCCATTGCCTGTCCCTTATCTCTGTTTCCTCCTTTTGGATTGAGACTGTCCATCCTATTTCTGTCCCACCATTGTATTTTGGAAACACACAGCTTATTTGCTTTCACAGGTTCATGGCTAGAGAGGAATTTGCCTCAGAATGAGTCATACCTCTAGTCCTATTGGCATCTCATTTAGGTGATTTTTAGATAAGACTTTGGACTTCAGAGTTGATACTGGAATGAGTTAAGATTCTTGGGCCTATTGGAGTAGAATGAATATATGAATATGTTTTGAATACAAAAAGGACATGGATTTTGGAGGTGTCCAGAGGTGGAACGTTGTGGGCTGGATGCTTGCATCCAATTGATGGTATGTGGATGTGGTTTAGGTTAGGTCATGAGTGTTGTCCTCATGATGGGATTAGTGGTTTTATAAGAAGAGAAAGAGAGATTTTTCTGGAATCCCTAATTGAAAAAAAAGAGGATAAAGGATAGGAAAACAGCAAAATTGCTCTCTTTCCTAGGACACACACTGAGAAAAATGCCACAGGACGACATAGTGAGTACATGGCCATCTGCAAGCCAGGAAGAGAATCTTTAGCAGGAACCAAATCAACACCTTCATCTCGGACTTCCCAAACTTCAGTATAGTAAGAAATAAGTGTCTGTTGTTTAGGCCATCCAGACGGCAGTATTTTATTATGGATAAACATTTTGCTGCAACAAAAAGAAAGAAGAGGTGGTGGTGGAGAGAGGGACAGTCATAGGCACATTACACGCCAGCTGAAATGACCCCAGAGAGAGCGTAGGAAGCACCTCTCCCAGTGGCTCACTATTCTAGGCACCACAGAGGACAAAACTGACAATGTCCCTGCCTCTGGAAGCCCACATCTTAACAACAGAGCCATGGGGACATGCATGTCAGGGAGACAGTTCATAAACAAGCAGAAAAGAAAAAATGCTACAAGAGTTGAAGTCTGAGTGTTTTTTGTGAGCCAGGCCATCTGCCCACACACTTTCCAAGGCTTGTCCTCTCACTCTAAGGACACGATTTCACCTGTTTTGTCAGGCACTTCTGCTTGACTCTTGTTTGGCACCTGCTTTGCAGAGAAACAGGGGGTGGGTAGAAGATGTCTGAGCCTGGTGGCAGCAGGGGCCTGGGAGGTAGAGGTTGTCCTCCTCTCTCTCCTGCTCCTTTATTCCCCCCTCCCTATCATGTTCATTTTAATCTCTCCACTTTCAAAATCAATCTCCTTAATAGAGAAGAAGTAAACCTGGTGTAGAGATGTTTTATTTTCCACTGCCATCTTTTAATTTACCATCTGTCTCTTTTAGTTAGTCTCTCTTCCTTAATTTTTGTACTTTAGACATTGTTTTTTTGTTTTTTGAGCCAGGCTGGAGTGCAGTGGCACGAACCCGGCTCACCACAGCCTGGACCTCCTGTGCTCAGATGATCCTCCCACCTCAGCCTCCCACATAGCTGGTACTACAGGCATGTGCCACCATGCCTGGCTGACTTTTTGATTTTTGTAGAAACAAGGTCTCACTATGTTGCCCAGGCTAATCTTGTACTCCTGGGCTCAAGTGATCCTCCTGCCTTGGCCTCCCAAAGTGCTGGGATTACAGGTGTGAGTCACTGTGCTTGGCCGATTGAGCATTCTTTGACATTCAAGCCCTTATTTATCACCTTAGCATGTTAAAATACTTCAATAAATTCTGGTTTTAGTCTCTCATGAGTCTTATGCTTTGGTACCATTTCTTTATCGTCATCTATTTCTAATTTCATGTGTTTGGAGAACTCCCTTAGTGGCCAGATTATGTTGTTTGGATACAGTATTAGGAGACAGGCAATCTTCTGCACCCCAAGCCAAAAAACACAAGAGGGAGCTTTATTCCTCTTTTACACAACAGCAGGCAGGCCATTCAAGGCTGGTGGGTGGCTTTGCTCCCAAAATCACCTAAGGGGTACTTTTTTCTGTCACCTCCATGCCCATTGCACTGGAGAGAAGTTAACCATATGGTTTCGATACCAGGGAGGCCGAGGCATAGTTTCTTGGTGAGCTGGCATGTTCCCTGATAAAAAAGAAGGGTGCTATTACTGAAAGGATGCTGGAAAGAATGGGCACTGGGGAAACGAGCACCACAGACGCTTCCTCTTCTAGGCACAGAGTTACATGGTTCATGTCTTCAGAATCTGGCTTCCAGGAGCTTCTCAACTCACAGTTATGAAAACCTGCTTTGCGTCAGGCACTGTTGCTGGAGCAAGGATACAACAGAGAACACAATACTAAAGTCTTAGGAGAAGATGCAGCTCCCACTCCCAGAGAGCAACTCATTTCTGTTGGCCTACGGTCTTTCCCCTGGTGGTCTTCTGACCCTCCCCCCGCCCATTGGTCTTCTAACCCTCCACTCTAGTGGCCTTCTCTCCCTCCACCCAGCTGGTTCTGACACTCTACTCTACTGGCCTCTGATGCTTCACACTGGTGGCCTCCTGGGTTTCCATCCTGCTGGCCTCTGACCCTCGCCTCTGGTGCTCTCCCCTGCTGGCCTTCTGGACTTCCCATCTGGTGGCCTTCTAACCCTTCACCCTTCTGGTCCTTTACTCTTGCTACCTTCTGGCCCTCCACAATGGTGACTTTCTACCCTGGTGGCCTCTGACCCTCTACCCTGCTGGCCTTCTGGCTCTTCCCTATCTCCCAGAGAGTCCTGTGGTAGCCTCTCCTGGCTGGATGGGTTTCTGGTGGTGGCCGCAGCAGCTCTTTAAGTCTGGCTGTCCCCAGACTGTGACTGCAGCTCGAGGTCACACAGGACTCCTGCTTGCGTTCCTCACCCTGGCCTGGGAGGGGCATTTAAAGTTTCTCCGTGTGCACCTTGCACCTCCAGTGATACTCACCTGCAGGTACATGCTGAGATCTACTGATTCTTTTTCAGTATTTGGGAGGCAGCAGGACAGCTGGGCTGATGCTGAGATCTACTGATTCTTTTTTGGTATTTGGAAAGCAGCAGAGACAAGCTGGTCTGATGACAAGCCCTGTCCCTTCACTCAGACTCACCAGTGCCTGGTCTTAAGTTGCATCAGGAGCTAGATTCCCTGATGTGTGTAGAAAGCTACAGTAGAAGAAGAAAAGCTAAGATACAACGGAACACTGACCCCTGAGGAAAGAGAAGATTCATAGGACAGAAAAATGTAAAAACAAAGCAAAGCCCCTCAAAGCTCAGAACAATGTAAGAAACTATTGGTTCCATAAAATAAAAGTAATAAGAACTGTAGGCTATGACAGAGGCCACAATGCATTAACAAGGATGGGAAAGGCAACCAAAATCCACAGGAAAACACCTCTACAAAAAGCTCATGTTCTAAATGAAGCCAGTCTGAAACAGAAAGCCTGTAGACAAGACAGAATATGAAATGGATTCCAAGCAACAGAAGGAATGAGTAGGAAGTTGAAAGAAATCAAGACTTTTCATCCTAAAAGAAAGAATACATTATAAGAAACCCCAAGAGAAAGCAAGCAAACAAACATGACACAGTATAGAAAAGGCATGTTCTAAATAGGAAGCAATCCAAAATCTGGCCTGGTTTTTAATAGCCGGTGGGGAGATAGGAGAAGAGAATGTTTAGTATGTCATCATGTCAGTGGCACCACACCTGGTCAGGAAGCATATATTATTAAGAGAAATGGAAGTAACCACCAGAAGAACCAAAACAGATGTATGTGAAAGATTTGCCTCTGGGCTCGGGGACTTATGGTAGGGGACAGATGAACACAGAACATTTGCTTTTCATGATATGGTTGTCTGAATTATTTGACTCAAAAAAAGAAACAAAACAACAAAACAAACAACCAAAAACCAAAAACCAACAACAATGTGCATGTTTGATTTTGATGAAATTTTTAAGATTAAACATGTATTTAGACAAACAAGTTGATGCAATTAGAAGGGCCTCTTTCTCTCTCTCAGGGTAGCCTACCTACAAAGAGCCTCTCTTGGGCTGGGGTGGTTCAGGCAGATAAGCTCTGGGTTAAACCTATACTTCCTGCCTTCCACCATTTCTGCTATACTGGGTTGATGTCCTTAGCATTTCTGAATGATGTCTCAAAGTATGATTTTCTTAACGATTTAAGTCCTCACACATTGCTGGTTGGAATGAAAATGTTACAGCCACTTTGGAAGACAATTTGGTAATTTTGTAAAATGTTAAATGTAACAATCCCACTCCAAGGCATTTATTTAGAAGGAATGAAAACATGTGCACCCCCAAACCAGTATGTGAATTTTTATAGCGCTTTATTCATAATTGCTCTAAACTGGAAACAACTCAGATGTCCTCAGCTGGTGAATGGGTAATCAACTGTCATACCCCAGTGGAATATTACTCAGCAATAGCAAGGAATGGACTTCTGACACATGCGACATGGATGAATCTCTTATGTACTGTGCTTAGAGAAGAGAGGTGCAAAAGGCCTCATAAGCTGTGATTCCATCCTTGGGATATTTTGGAAACAGCAAATCTGTAAGAAGAGAAAATAGGTCAGTGGTGTTATGGATTGAACTGTGTATCTCCAAAAATCATATGCTGAAGTCCTAACTCTCAGGACCTGACTCATGGGTCCAGCAGCATTTAGTGTGGGGACTGGAGGGGCCATTGCAGGAAGGGGAGCAGTGTGGACACAGGGACTGCAGCATGATACAGCTGACACACCTGGGGACTTGCAAGCAGTTTAGTCTGCTTGGTGCCTTGGTGGCTCAAGGGTGGAGAGAAGAGGTAGATGGGGTAACTATGGGATCATGGCAAGGAGACAGACACAAATGTTGGTCCCCATGGCAGAAGGGACATCTTTTTCTTTGAAGTTAGTGTTGATATAAATGACTTTACAGGGGTGGAAGTGGACAGTTGGAGGTATTGACCCCTGCTAACATTGCTTTAGTCTAATTTGCTGAGAGGAAGAGACCTGGAGGATGTGTAAGGAGGGGCGGTACTTAGGGTACATGGTGAGAGCTCCAGAGATTTGTAAAACCTTCCCATACTTTCCACCCCAGGTCATGTGTTTCTCACCACAGAATCTTTGTATTTTTTGACCTCTTGGAGGATGCTGCAGGATTTGGCAAAGACAAGGGAAAACAGAAACCAGTTCAGCCCCAGAGCCAAAGTGCAGGGGAGGTGGAGTAAACCAGTAATGAAGTGGTGAAGAGACATGGAACATGTGGAAAGTTGGCTGACTAGGTGACCCCCTCACCCTTTTTTTTGGAGATAGGCTCTCACTCTGTTGCCCAGTCTGGAGTACAGTGACATAGCTCATCACAGCCTTGACCACCTGGGCTCAGGTGATCCCCCTGCCTCGGCCTCCCAGCTGGGACTACAGGTACACACCACCATGCCCGGCTATTTTTTTGGTTTTTTTTTTTAGAGACAAGATCTCATTAATTGCCCAGGCTGGTCTTGAAAACCTGGGCTCAAGCAATCCTCCTGCCTTCATCTCCTAAAATGCTGGGATTAGGGTGTGAGCCACCACGCCAGCCTCTTTTTCTTCTTGTAAGGACATTAATCCCATCATGGGAGCTTTAACCTCAAGACCTAGTCTGAACCTAAGGACCTCCCAAGGGCCCACCTCCTAACACCATCCCATTGGAAGTTAGAGTTCAACATATGAATTTTGGGGAAACGCAAACCAGCAGTTCATAATGGGTAGTGTAGAGGGAGGAATCAAGAGTAACCCCAAGTTTTCTAGCCTTGGTGTCTCAGGGCATTGTTGCAGGACATAGCACAGAAGTGGCTGTCAGAGTGGGGGTGGTAGGGGACAATGGGTGGACATGGCGACCAATGCACAGAGACAACTCCTATGTGCTCACAAGGATTCTCAGGACCTCAGGAGAACATGTGAACTACTTTTTAAAAAAATTTTTTAAATTATAAAGATGTGGGGTACAACTCAGGGTTAGGTATACAAACATTGATTATGCAAGTACCCTTGTTGATGAGGTATGCCCCTCCCTCCCCTAGCGGTTTCCCTCAACTGCCAATCCCACCCCTGCTCCCTTGACAGTTTCCCATTACTGCCAAATGCTTTCTTATAGTATTATAATAAAGAAGAACGAATATATGGACTTCGCAGCAACTTGGATAGATTTGGAGTTGATCATACTCAGTGATCTATCATAGAAACAAAGAACAAAGTTCCATATATTCTCACTCATAAGCGGACCTTAAACAATTTTCTTTTTGGAGTCGGAATCTCACTCTGTTGCCCAGGCTGGAGTGCAGTGGCATGCTCATGGCCACTCCAGTGTCGACCTGCTGGGTTCTGGCGATCCTTCTGCCTCAGCCTTCCAAGGTGCTAGAACTATAGGTGCGCGCTATCACACCAGGCTAATTTTTGATTTATGGTAGAGATGAGGTCTCGCCAAATTGCCGGGGCTGGTCTTGAATCTGTGAACTCAGGCAATCCACTTGCCTCGGCCTCCCAAAGTGCTGGGATTACAGGCTGAGCCACTGAGCCCGGTCATGAACTAGTAAGATTCTTTTCTCCATCAACCCCAGCCAGCCTGCTCAATGTCAAACTGTCCAGCAGGTTTCTTGGCTAGCTGCCAGTGAAGCAGTTTACACCAAAAATGGCCAAAACTGTCCACTCTTCTCAGACTGCCT
This sequence comes from Carlito syrichta, assembly GCF_000164805.1. Taxonomy (NCBI): domain Eukaryota; kingdom Metazoa; phylum Chordata; class Mammalia; order Primates; family Tarsiidae; genus Carlito; species Carlito syrichta. The sequence continues at coordinate 905,469 of NW_007252030.1, forward strand.
ACAGTTTTCTTTCCCTTTTCTCTGTAAATCCTGTTTTTGCCTTTGTCCTTCAATAGTCTGATGCCTACCTTCCTCATGTAAGAAATAAAAAACATGCAAAATAATGAAATAAAGGTCTCTGAGTTATTCTTTGACAAGATATCATTGCATGAAAATTTTCAGAACAATATACATGATGTCACATGTTTTTGCAAGTACCTAAAACTGTACATAGATACTTAGAAGTAAACACACTGAACTTGTAACAGAGATTGCATTTTTGGAAGGAAAGTGGGGCTGGGTGCTATCAAGTTAAATTTTAACTTTATCTCTGTTTCAATTTTTACAACAAAAGTGTGTATATATAGTACCTGTGTAATTAAAAAATAATTAAAAAGAAACCAGAAGACAAAAAAATGCACTGGACATTTTGGGCCATAAACTGGGGAGTCTGGGAACCTTAGAGAGTGGATGAAGTTCGTTCTGTTTTATCTGATTAAAAGACCTTGATTTGCCTATGCCAGCCCATTCTTGCATTCAGTGTTCCTGGCAGCTTTTGAATGCCCTTCCAAAATTTATCCAGACCACCGCTTCTAGCTGGCTCCATGATTCCTCACTCCTGCTGTTCTTGGTTCTCAGGGGTCTTTATTTTGGTAACTTATTTCAGCACACATTTTCCAAATGGTTGCTTTGAATAGTAAACAGATTTAGATGTGCTGTGTTTGTGTTTGTACTGTTGTCTTGTCAGATTCCACACACGGTTATCTGCTGTCAGGTTTCATGCAGGCTTTACAGGCTTTTGTGTAAAGGCTGTTGCTCCTACACTCAACTTTAGGCCACTACGGGACAGCATACTCCTGCCTCCCCTGGTAGGGTCGAAGGGTGGGATTCATATTCCCCGTGAGTCACTCAAGTTCTAGGATTATTTCACATCTCCGGAACACATGATGCTGTTTACGCATCTGGGAAACAACTGGTGTTTGTCACTCCATTCTTTCTGTCTAGAATGCATTTTTTCCTGCCCATCTGCTGGGAAATACCCATCTAGTGTTTTCTTCTCTGTGAAGACTCATGTGAGCAGCTAGGAGTTGCTTTCTTGGCTTCCATAGCTCCTTACACAACCTTCCACAGCAAGGAGCCATACCATTTACACTGATTATTTAGTTAGAGTTCTGTCTGTCCTTCTAAACAAGGCTAGAGTTCTGTCTGTCCTTCTAAACAAGGAGCTCCTGGAAGCTGGGACCTTGTCTTATCTTTATGTTTGTTGAATTTAAAATTCTGTGACTTTGAAGATTTACTCCATGGAGAAAAATGATTATTGTAAAAATGGTCAGGTGAGCTGCCAACTTTCCTTATATGCTACCTGGACCATATAATGACCTTTTACTAAATCAATAAGTGTATTACTTCTCATTCTGACTGTGGAGAGTTTAGTTTCTTTTGGTATTGAGACTACATTTGTATATATTAAAGGCTGTCACTTAACAAAATGGGACCTAAGACAACTTGTAAATAAATGACACTTTAAAAAGTCACATAGCTCTAAAGCTACCAAAGCATAAGTCTGCAGCAAGTTTTACTATTTTTTTCATTATTAGAATTTGTAAATAAAAAATGAGATTTTATTCTTTTCCTTGAATTTTTGTTTCTTTTTATTTGCTTTAGTAGATTTATAGATATGGTAAGAGGGGTGGGAAATTTGAATGAGTATAACCCTAACTGATAGGAAATAGTAAAAGCCACTGATCATAATCACCACAATTTTGGATTTTATGTCATGTTTATAAGTAATCGACAGAGGTTTTATGATTTATTTGGCAGAGCTGAGTCAATCTTTTAATATTTTACTTTGATTAGTGGTATCATCTCTCTGACACATAATTACAAAGCATTAATACTGTATTGCACTAAATTAAAATGGCTCAAGAGAAAATGACATAATTAAAGATTACAAAAGTGTCTGTCATGCTTTCATTATAGTCAGCAAATCTGGCCTTAAAATGAACTGAATTTCAAATAGAATTTGAAGAGGGGTAAAACAAAAGGAGTCTTCTATGGGGTAAAACAAAAGGAGTCTTCTATCTTTCTACCACTTAAATTAGGTAAGGTCTGATACTTAACATCTTGTTTTCTGAGTTTCTAAAAAGAGTTAAAGTAATGACAGAGTGCCTACCCAGTGATTACTTAGAGTGAGTGTGACTTTTCATTTGTTGCTGTTGACTACTTGGTGTAATGTATTGAGGAGAGTTCTGGGGCCGTGTCTGGGGTCTGTCAAGAGTATGGCAAGGAATTAATGATGGCTGCTCAGGTGTGGGAATGGCAACTTATGGAGTGTATTTTCTCACTCTAATGTAAGATGTTAAAGGTAGTGTCATAGCCAATTTTCAAGATCACTCTGGTGCCAGGGTGATGAAACATTATGTCACAAAATAATCACAACAATTCCACTCACGTGTTATTCTGTTCTTGATGCAAATGAAGACAGTGAGATTGGGGGTTAGGTAACTTGCCTGAAGTCAACCAGTTGCTAATGAGCAGAGGTAGGATTTCAACCTGAGTCCAACTCTTTTTACTAGCCAGTAAGTCATTTTTTAATGGTAGAACAAATGTGAGTTCCAATTGCCAGAAAAGTTTCATGGGCGAATTGGGACTTTTGCTAAACCTTGAAGCATGTCTGGTTCCTAAGAGGTAGAAAGAAAAGAGGTCAGGGAAGAGTGTGAGCACACGTGGAAAGATGGGAGGAGCCTATGTCTAATGGGTTGAGTCAGTCAGCAGTACCAGCTGGAAGAGCATTGCAAATAATCTGAGTGTGGCCGTGGGATGGGTGCTTAGATGTCATAAAGAGTACAAATACCATGCTCTTAGCCATGGTACATGCGGGGGGCCAGCCCCCGCAGAGAGATTTAGGGGGTCCCTTGGAAGGTGGGACAGCATCAGCGATTATTTTGGAGAGAGGGGAGAAGGAAAGAGAATGGACTCCTGCTCAGGTGACCAGAAGCCGTTTAATGGGTGTAATCTCAGGGCTTTTATCCCCAAACTCTGCAAAGTCATCATCACAGGAAACAATCGTAGCATGTGTCTTTCACATGAACAGGTCCGGGTGCACAAAGGACACCCCCTACTCTCAAGCAAATGTTCTTTCATACGTAAGGAAGAACATGAGGAAGAACAACCACAAATTGTCTTTTTGTATCTTATGCTAACTTAATGTTCCCCAAACAAGTTTCTTATGTGCCCTTAATTGTATTACAACTACATCATCTTGAATTAACATCACTCAATGTCTAAACCTGAAACCACCATAGTGAATTATTAACTTCCACTATTATGTACTAATTCAAACTAGTTTTTATTAAAACAATTGCTGCTATGGTTACACTCTCTAGTACCAGCTGGCCTAATTCAAACTTCACTAGCCCCCCTAAATCAAACTAAACTAACCACACTTCTATAATAAAATGGTTACTAAATTTTTCTTAATCTATATAAACTATTTTCTTAAAACCTATATCTATAAATTTCTAAAAGTCGCATCAAGAGAACCTGTGACCTGCACTAAGGCTCCTCAATGTGACTCAAAGCCAAACTTAAATTGTGATAAAGCAAAAGACCAAAGCCATGGGGAATGGGAACAATAGACTCCTAGGTTAGCTCTGTTCGTTCTGGTCTCAGAGTCTTCTGTTAGAGCCAGCTGGAGCTTTTCTTGGTAGTTTGTGCTAAATGGAAAAGGAGGGAGGGAATGGGTCAACAGCTCCTGAACGTATCCTAGCAGTCTCGGGGTCTACAGCCCTTCCTGATCCCTAACGCTCAGTGGGCCTCCGTGGCCGGCTCCCAACAGGTACACACATCCATTTTGATAAAAGCCATATTTAGGAAGATTAAACTGATGTTGGGCCAGGATTGATGGGCATGATGAGGGATGAAGTTAGATTAGTTAGAAGGCTGCTAAGACAGTTGAAAGATCTCTAGCATAGAGAATTATAGTGCAAACCTTTCTTGAACGATTTTTATGTTCGGACATTGAACTAAACATTTTACATATGTTATCTAAGTCAACTCCCACAGAGACATTATAAGGGGAGTATTATGATCTTTTCTTTACTGTGAGGAAATGGGTTCAGAGATGTCCAGATCACAAAGTTAACAAGGGAGCTGATCTTCAGATCCTGGGTGATCTGATTTTACAGCCCCTTGTTCCCCAGCTTGAAGTAAGTACGTGGGAAAAGGACTGCATATGAGTATTGGGAAAGGAGGTGCTGATAGTCGACCGGTGAGATATTGACAGAAGTTTGTTTCAAGATTTTGGACTGCTGCCCACAGTTTATTTCATAAACTAGTATATATCATAGACACAACCAGGAGAAACTTATGAAATGCTTATTTACCTGTATCATATATAACGCACTCTGATATTTTCTACTACATTAAAAATTTTTTATGGTTACCCACTAAAATTTTTTTAGAAATAATAACATAGGCCTTGGTGACTCAGCCTGTAATCCCAGCATTTTGTGAGGCTGAGGCGAGTGGATTGCCTGAGCCTACAGGTTCGAGACAAGCCCAGGCAACTTGACAAGACCTCGTCTCTACAATAAAATAAAAAATTAGCCGAGTATGGTAGCGCGCGCCTGTAGTTCTGGCTACTTGGAAAGCTGAGGTGGAAGGATTGCCACAGCCCAGCAGGTCGATACTGGGGTGGCTGTGAGTGTGCCACTGTGCTCCAGCCTGAGTGACAGAGTGAGACTCCAACTAAAAAAAAAAATATATATTACATAATATGTGCCATTTAAATCACCTGAAGTGCACAGCTGAGTGGCATTAAATATACTCATCATGTTGGGCAACTGTCACCACCATCCACCCTCAGAACTCTTCATCTTGTAAAACAAAAACTGTACCTATTCAAAAATAAGTTCCCCACTTGTATACCTAATCCTGAATTGTTTTCCACATCTTTAAAATAAAAATCATATATATATATATATATATATATATAAAAGAAGAAGAAAACCAAAATAAGTCCCTATTTCTCCATTCCCTCAACCCCTGGCAATCCCCATTCCACTTTCTTTCTCTATGATTTGATCACTCAACCACTGTATATAAATGGAATCGCATGGCATTTGTCTTTTGGTGACTGGCTTGTTTTATTTAGCATAATGTCTTCAAGATTCATTTGTATTGTAGTATATGTCAGATTTCCTTTTTTTTTTGAGGCTTAATAATATTCCAGTATGTATACACCACATTTTGTGTATCTGTTTATCTGTTGGTGGACACTAGTGTTGTTTCTGTTTCAGCTGTTGTGAATAATGCTGCTAATGCTGCTATGAACATGAGTGTATGAATCTCTCTTTGAGATTCTGCTTTTAATTCTCTTGGGGATAAAAGATTTTGTAATCCATTAATAGGTGGGTTGTGACTCCTAGTTGAAAACCTTTGAGCTATATGATAGAAAGGAGACAAGTTGAACATCATCTCAGTTTTAGCTTGAATATTGAAGAGAATGGATACTACAATTGCTAAATAAGGAATTAGAAAAGGGATTATTAGTTTTCTGAGACTGCCATAACAAGTTACCACAAATTTGGTGGCTCATACAACAGAAGTTAAATTCGCATAGTTCTGAAGGTCAGAAGTCCAGAGTCAGTATTACTGGGCTAAAGCCAAGGTGTTGGCAGAGTCTCCTTCTTCTAGAGGCTTTCCTGAAGAATGTGGTCCTTGCCTCTTCCAGCAGTTGGTGACTGCTGGCAGCACTTGGTTGTGGCCAGTCTCTGTGTCCATGGTCATACTACCTCCTCTTCTTCATCTGTGTGGCATCTCCCCCTGCCTCTCTTTTTTAAAGGACACTTGTGATTGCACGTAAGTTCCACCTGAATCATTCAGAATAATTTTTCCATGTCAAGATTCTTAATTTAAGGACATCTACAGAGTCCTTTTTTTGCTATGTTAGATAGCATTCATAGGCTCTAGGGGTTAGGATGTGAGCATCTTTTGGGGATTGTCATTCAACCTGTCACACGTGTTGACAGGGAAGAAGATATAGTGAATTCAGTGTTTGAAAGGAGAGACAGTCAATGGCCTTGGAAGCAGTTAGGGAAACAGTACTTGAGTTTACTAAAACATAAAAGACGAAGGTTGTAATTGTATGTTGGGTGTTTGTTAACATCAAAGTGACAGTTGAAGCTGTGAGAATGTATGTGCTTATGTAAGCACAAACAGAGCTCATCTTCATAAAACATACAATGTTGGGTATTGGACAGAGTATGCTTGGCTCAGACGTTTGGGAAAGAAATGAGAACAATGTGTCTGTAAGCATATGGGTTTGTTAGGTAGTTATGAATCTATCTGATAAGATAAGGTCTATCTATAGCTATCTATCCCCCCTCTATCTCTCTATTATTTATCTATCTCTATCATTATCTGTCTCTATCACCTATCATCTCTCTATTACCTATCTTTTAAAGTCTATCTACATCTATTTATCTATCAATCATCTATCTCTCTATCTTCTATCTCTCTGTCTATCTGATAAAGGTCTATCTATATCTAACTCTATTATTTATCTATCTCTATCATTATCTATCTCTCTACCATCTATCTATCATCTATTATTTATCTATCTCCACTATCTATCTGATAGATAAGGTCTATCTACATCTATCTATCACCTATCTCGATCTATCTTCTGTCTGGTTGTCTATCTATCAATCTGCTACTAATAGATAAGGTCCCCCCCTCATCTATCATTCATCACCCACCTAGGACATCCCAGTGTATGAGAGTAGCTTTAGAGCCACTTGGTGCAAGTGCAGGTTAGTGTTTGGCACAGTGTTTGTCATACGGTAGGCACCTGGCAGAATATTTGCTGAATGATTGTGAGAATTCTTTTTTAAAGTGATTTCTGGTTCTGAAAATTTTGTCTTTTTCTGACTTTATTCTCTCTCTTCTTGTCTATATGCATTCAGAATTTGTCATGAGAACTTAGAGGATATGTCATTCTGGTTGTAAGTCCTCATCTTTGTCCTCGAGGTAACAAAAAGAGAGGGGATAAGTGATGTGTTGGGGATGCCCTAATGCTCTTTTCACTTTGCACCTCAACCTTTTTACACTTATTTTAAGCCAAGCATCTCCGTTAACAGAGAACATGTAAAATATGGATTTAGTGAGCAGAGCTAGGTCAGAAGTCCATGGTTGATCTTGTAGCAATTTATTATTTGTAGCACTGGGAATAAGGGACATTTCATTTACAAAGCCACGATCAAAACTTTTTTTTGTTTTGACTACCATTTATTAAATACCTGCTTTTGTGCCAAGCACCGTGCTTCACAGAAATGATTTTATCTGACCATCTGTCTATGGAATCTGGACATTCAGTAATAAGTAGGAAGTAGGTAAGTAAAGATTTTTTTTCTCAGGCAGAAGAATTACATCATGTGGGTTACACTTTAGAAAGATGAGCATGATGGTATGTAGATGACTGGTGAGGTTGGTGAGAAACTGGAGGCTCTTGGGAGATAATGACCCTAGTCCTGTTGAGACGCAGTGAGGACATAAACCAGAATGACGGCATGGAGACGGAGAAGAGGGGTGAGGTTGGCTATTTAGATGAGATACATGTGATCCAAGGCCCCATGAGAAGGGGTCTGTCTTAATGGTGAGTTTTGGGTTTGTTGAGTTGAGACAGGATCTGATTGGCTGGCGACGTTCTCCTTGCATGCCATCTTTTATGAATGCTGAGTGTAAGGAAAGTCCATAAGTTTGGTCCCTAGATCTTTTTTTTTTTTTTTTAGTTGGAGTCTCACTCCGTCACCTAGACTGGAGTGCAGTGGCCGCTCCCGGCCACCACAGCCTCGACCTGCTGGGCTCTGGTGATCATTCCACCTCAGCCTTCCAAGTAGCTGGAACTACAGGCGTGCGCTACCTCGCCCGGCTAACTTTTTTGATTTATTGTAGAGATGAGGTCTCACCAAGTTGCCCAAGCGGGTCTTGAACCCGTGGGCTCAGGCAATCCACTCACTTCAGCCTCCCAAGGCACGGGATTACAGGCTGAGCCACCGAGCCCGACTGGTCCCCAGATCTTATTCAGACTTGGCAGTGGGGATCAGGGAAGAGAGTTAGTGGTTCTGGTTTGGAATTCTGTCTGCCACTTTTCTCTGCCTGAACCACAAAGATCTACTACTTAGCTACATGGATCCTTAACATCCTTGACTGAAGAAAGCCCAATAGTGATACTCTTCCCCTGCAGTAGTTATGTGACAGGATAACATATGTGTCTTGGTCAAGTAGGTGCTCCATGCGTGATCATTGTTGTTCTGGTTCTACTTTTTCTTAGCCACTCTTGCTCTCTCATGAATGTACAGTGGGAGCTTTCCAGGGGCTCTCTGGTGTGTCATATGGTACTACAGCAGATTGGATGCAGAGACAGGTATAGGAATCAGCTTTCTTCTACCAAGCCAGGCTTGAAAGAGATTTGCAACAATGTAAACAATGACACTCTTTTCACAAAATGTTTATTTTTGAAAAGTAGTCATAAAAGCAACAGTAAAAATACTATGCTGCCAGGCACAGTGACTCATGACTGTCATCCCAGCACTTTGGGAGGCCAAGGGAAGAGGATAGCCTGAGCCAGCAGGTTCAAGACCTGCCTGGACAACTTGGCAAGACCTCGTCTCTACAATAAATCAAGAAAAATTAGCCAGGGTTGGTGGCACGTGTCTGTAGAAACAGCTACTTGGAAGGCTGAGGCAGAAGGATCCCCTGAGCCCAGTAGGTCGAGGCTGTGGTGGCTGTGAGCATGCCACTGCGCTCCAGCCTGGATGACAGAGTAAGACTCTGTCTGACTCAAAACGAAACGAAACAAAACAAAACAAAAAATCCCCCCCAAAACTATGTTAACATGTGATGAGTTTATTACTGACACTTAAATAAAATTGTGAATAAATATTTGAATATTTGTTTTAAGTTTTAATACAAAAATATTGATAGAGATCACCCACATTAAAAAAAAAAACACCACTTCTCTTTGAAGGCCACAGTAACTTCTAAGTGTTGTAAAGGGATCCTGAAGCTAAAAGGCTTGAGAACTGTTGATACAGAGGTAGAGTGGGTCTAGCAGGCTGGTTTTACTTCTTAGGGTGCAAGCTCCACTGATCTTTTTTTCTTTCTTTGAGTCTTTCTTTCTTTCTTTCTTTCTTTCATTAGGGTGCAAGCTCCACTGATCTTTTTTTCTTTCTTTGAGTCTTTCTTCCTTCCTTCCTTCCTTCCTTCCTTCCTTC
>NW_007252030.1:914832-916820 GCF_000164805.1 Carlito syrichta
TTTCTTTCTTTCTTTCATTCTGATGCCCAGGCTGGAGCTCACTACAGCCTTGAACTCCTGGGCTCAAGTTATCTTCTGACCTCTGTCTCCCAAGTAGCTGGGACTACAGGACCATGCCTGGATAATTTTTTGATTTTTGTAGAGATGAGGTCTCCCCGTGTTGCCTAGGCTAGTCTCAAACTCCTGGGCTCAAGCAATCCTTCTGCCTCAGCCTCCCAAAGTACTGGGGTTACTGGTATGAACCATGCGCCCAGCCTGCCACTGAATATTTTAATGAATTTGATCTCCTTTGCCACAACTGACAAGTAGCTGATAAAGAGAGTCTGGTGGAGGTCACCTTCTGGGAGGGAGTGATAAGGGGAAATTAGAGTTAGAGACCTCAAGGAAATGCTAAACTTGTGGAGTGACTGTAGATAGAGCCAGCCTCTGCGTTCAGGTCTTCCACCATGTCTTTCCACTTCCTAAGAGTGCTTAAGGATATGAAATTGTGACAACACAGTCTAAGAGTTATTTGTTTTATTGACTTTTTTTCATACTTTTGGCATGCAAAGTATGGGACTCTTTCTGGGAAGAGGAGAGTCTAATTATTGGCAGAAAGCTATTTCACCACCTGAGCCTTTGAAGAACTGAAGATCAACTGTCCTGAGTTACAAGGATCCCTCTTCCAGGCAGCTTTAGGCTAGAAACAAGCTCTGGGTCATCTTTATTTAAAGCTTCTCTTTAAAATCCTGTTGAGAGGGGCTTTTGTTAATTGTGACTCTTTCTTTAGGAGAAAGATGAAAGTAATGGTGTCCTTTCCCCTCTCTTCTCTCCTTTATAAGGCTTATTTTATTACAGAGATGTGGGGTACAAGCAAGGGTTAACTACACAGGCATGCCGCATGCAGGTGAAGTCTGGGCCTCCAATTGGCTCTCACTTCCCCTGGTTTAGGACCAGGTACCCTTTGTGTTGTTAAAAACTGTTTAGAGAATTTACTTGTGTTGACTGGTAACCAGTGTTCACAGGTCAGGATGTGTGTCTTAATCTATTTTCCAGTCTGCACAGGTTAGCTGTGGTCTGACGTGGAGTGTTTAATATTTTCAGATACATCGTCTTTTCCCAGCCCTGAACATTTTCTTTTGCAAAAAATCTTAGACCGGGTACCGTGGTTCACGCCCATAATCCCAGCACTTTGGGAGGCAGAAGTGAGACCAGCCTGAGCTCGAGACCAGCCCTGGCAACTTGATGAGACCTCATCTCTACAATAAGTCAAAAAATTAGCCGCATGTGGAGGTGAGTACCTGTAGTTCCAGTTACTTAGAAGGCTAAGGCGTGGGAGTCTTCTGAGCCCAGCAGGTCGAGGCTGCAGTGGATGTGAGTGTGCTACTGCACTCCAGCCTGGGTGGAAGAGTGAGACTAGGGTTAAAAAAAAAGCTTGTGAAACAGATTAAAAGCTTAAAATGACACACACACACACACACACACACACACACACACACACACAAACACAAAGCTCCTGAATTTCAGGGTCAAATTTGCAAAACAAAAGAATTCTTTGGCATTATGTGATTCACCTTTCAGAAAGGTTTCAGTCCTGGGCAATCAGATTTCCCCCCAGCTTTTGTAAGTTAAATGAAATCATTTGCTAGTTACTGTTATTCCCTAGATTGGGCTGCCAGGTAAAATACGGACTCTCTACACATTCCCAGGGGGCCTTTGAATTTCAGGTACACAATACATCTTGTTTCAGTGTATGTCCCACGTGCGACCTATGACAGTACTTACACGGGCTCACTCTGGCAGCCCACCTGGGCACAGGTAGGCCCTCACGTTCTCTCTACTCGGCGTGCTGTAGACTGGGTGGGGATTTCCCAACGACTCCGCAGTTCCAGACAGGAAAACAGGATCTCCTCGGTGGCGCCAGGCCCCCTCGGCAGAGAGTCCCTTGGTGCGGGGCAGTTCTGAGCTCCCGGCCCCGGAGCCCCGACTCCAGCCCCGGCCTGGCCAGG
>NW_007252030.1:917003-994477 GCF_000164805.1 Carlito syrichta
AGTGTATCACAGATTCCTTTATTCTTCCTTAGTGAGGGGCCACATAATGTCATGTATATGAGAATTCTCTTTCCCCAGAACGCTGTTAGGAAACCTGATCCTTGTTTAGCACTTAGCAAGATGTCTTGTAGATATTTGACGGAGGAACCGTGTAAAACAGGTTTCTTACTTCTCGTTAGCAGGACATGGCCTGGATTGGCTGTATCCAGACTGGGAAGCAGGTGGCTGCGAGCGGGGACGGCACGCGAGGGTTCTGGGAGGCGGCGTCCCTCCGGCGCGAGTTTTTTGGTTTTTAAATATTAACCTTAAAACTCGGGGGGCTCCCTTTTATGTTTAAACCTCATGGCATCCTCGCCTGTGTGAAGGTTCCTTGAGGCTTACTTGTTTTTGAAAGTCTAGAAATCTTAGTCTCCCCTGCCCCCCCAGCCATTGGAATTCAGTGGGCTCTGGGTCACAAGGTGTTTGTTACCTCTGCACTTATTCCCCCCCCCCCGCCCCGCCGCCCCCGTCATTCTGTCCTAAAGGGCAAAGGAGATTTTTCTTCTTCCTTCCTTCCTTCCTCTTTCCTCTTTTTTCCCCTCCCTTTCTCCCTCTCTCTCTCTCTCTCTCTCTCTCTTTCCTTCCTTCCTTCCTCTTTTCTCTTTTTCCCCCTCCCTTTCTCCCTCTTTCTTTCTCTCTCTCTTTCTTTCTCCCTCTCTCTTTCTCTCTCTCTTTTTCTTTCTTTCTCTCTTTCTTTTCTTTCTTTCTTTCTTTCTCTCTCTCTTTTTTGTTCTCTCTCTCTCTCTCTCTCTCTCTCTCTTCCTTCCTTCCTTCCTTTCTTTCTCTTCCCTTCCTTCCCTCCCTCCCTAGGCCCCTTTCTTTTGCTCTCTTTCTCTCCATCTCTCCCCTCTCTTCCTCCCCTCTTCCCTTCCTCCTCTTCCCTTCCTCCTCCTCCCCTCTCCCTTTCTCTCTTTCTCTTTCTCTCTCTCATTCTTCAGCCAGGATCTGGAGTTCAGTTGCACAATCATGGTTCACTTAAGCCTTAACCTCCTGGGCTCAGGTGATCCTCTCACCTCAGCCTCCCAAGTACCTGGAACTACAGGCATGCACCTCCACACCTCACTGATTTTTAAGTTTTTTTTTTTTTTGTAGAGATGAGGTCTCACTATGTTGCCCAGGCTGGTCGCAAATTGCTGACCTCAAGCAATCTTCCTCCCAAAGTGCTCGGCCTCCCAAAATGCTGGAAATACAGGTGTGCACCACTGCTCCTGGCACCAAAGGAATTTTCAAATTGTAAATGTGTTATTAGGAATATTTCTTAACAAAGATAAACTTTTCAGTTCAGGTATTTTATTTTGCTTCTGAGTAAAAAAAAAAATGGAAAGGTTTGAGCATGGTACTTGGATAGAGCAGAGATGGGAGGCTTCAATTTGGGCATGATCAATTTGGTCTATTGGCTTGTTGAATGCACAGTTAGACTTGCTAATGATTTTGTTTGGCTGGAAGAGCATATCTGTATAGTCCTGTAGTCAGCCAGTGTGTGGATTCTCTTGTTGGCTGTAACCTCTGCTTCACGCCTGTCTATTTAGTTGGTGTCAGTTTTTTCTCAAAATTCAATTAAAAGTCACATTGTAGGAGTATTGCTTTTAAGGTTGTTTGCTCGTCAGAATGACAGGAGATCAAGGAGTCAGACTCCTTTACTGCTATCCAGAAGATGGTCATAAGACAAGTCACCAAATGTGGCAGAAAAATGTGATACACTTTTTTATTAGCAAAAACCAAAGCTCGTGCAGTTACCAAGGAGTGAGCAGTGATACCAGGTTGGCAGAACTAGGCAAGATTCCCAGGAAGGAGGACGATTTTATGTGGGAGATTTGTTAATAGTGGTCCTGATGATCACTGCATTTAGAGGCTTTGTAGATGTTATTTAATCCTCAGGCAAGGCCTTGATGCTGGTGGCATTGTCTCTATATAATAAGTGAGAAAACCAAGGTTGGGTGAGGTTCAGTGACTCGCCCTGCGGTGCCTGCTGGATTATACTAGGTAACCGGACTGGCGCAAACCCAAGACCATGAGATTTCAAAATCCATATACTTTACCATGTCGCCCAATGGTAGTTGATTACATTTTAGATGGATCTTGAAAGAGGGGTAAAGGTTTTGTTTAGTAAAACAAAAACAAACAAACAAATTAGTAAAAGCAACACAGAATATTTGAAAACAGATACAAAATCTAACCACCTTTAAATGTCATGTATTTCTGTGCAGTCTTTACATATACACACTTTGCCGTGGTTTTTAAATGCTAAAATGTGCTTTAAACACATATACACAGTATAAAGGAGATGAAAGTGAGGAAGTCCACTCTGCTTCCCATCCTGAACACACATGTTCTCCTTAAGGGTAACCGCTGTTGAGGACAGTCAGAAGCATGTGCAGAGGTTTTTTCCTGCCTTTTTTTCCTTTTTAAAGTCATGTATGTTTTAGTTCATGCCGCCTCGCTGTGCCGTTGGCCTGTTTTCATTTCTCAGTGCGGGGTGAGTGTGGATCCCCAGAAGCATGTGCGGATTTATGTCTCTATTTTTGTGAAATGAGTTAATACTTGCGAAATACTTAAAACAATGCCTAGCTCCTGGAAGGCTTCTTAGCCGTTGTCTTTGTCATCACCTACCCTGTTTCATTATTTTTATGGATACACCATGTTCTATAGCTTGGGTATAGCACAGTTTATTTTTATAACTACTTAAATTATCTTAACGTTTTGCTATTAGAAGTAATTCTTGCATAACGGTGTGGGTTTTTCTGTTGGATAAATTTCTAGAAGTGAAAATCCTAGGTCAGCGGATAAATATATTTTTAGCTTAATAGAGTATTGTCAAATTTCCTCTGAAACTGTTGCGATAGTTCTACCCTTATCTCTGTATGTGATAGTATTCATTTCTCCACATTGTTGCTTATATTGGAGTTATTGGTTTTTTGTATTTTATATGGAATGGTGGGCAGTTAATATACATAACTTCAGCGTAGTCTACAGAGATTTTTTTTTGTCTTGTTTTTTTCCCTACTTAGCAAATATCCATTTTTTCATGGGTAGGAATTTGATAGATGGAAAAATGGAGGTTCCAGTTAGAAGGCCGGACTTGAGTAGTTATTGTCATCTAAACAGAAATCCATACACAGGTAAAAACTTGAGTTCAGGCATTGTGGAGATGTGGGGAGGAGGCAATCGAGAGATTTAGGAAATATTATCCTAGGGGTGATCACTGAGGCCGTGGAAGTGATGATCCTGTGGAGAAAAGGCATGGAAAAAGAAGAGAACCAAGAGAAGTCCTGGGGATGGCTAGCTTCATGTGAGAGACGGAAACAGGAACCAGACTCCAGATAGTGTTGCAGTGACTACTTATAACATTTAATCTGGGTTCTAGTTGGGCTGTCCCTTCCCGTCCCTCAAAGTTGGATTCTCACTCTTCTCTTTCTACTTCTGGCTCTCCTGTCCTGCTCTTTCTGAATCCTTTCTCCTTCCCAAGGCCTTATTTTCATGCCGGGTCACTCTCAAGGGTCTGACCTGAAATTGTGGATAGCTTGGTGGTTAAAACCTCAGAAAGTGGCTGGAGACCATGCTCACCTCTCATTTGCTGTGACTTTGGCAGGTGTCTTCATCAGCGCCTTATTTTACATATTGGGGGACAATAACACCCCCTACAGGTTATCGTGAAGACTGCACACTGAGTCCTCTACATGAAGTCGGCCGTGTTGGAATCCCCTACTGATTGCCAGTCTTTCTATTATTATTTTCTTCCATATCTCTAAATTACTATACTGAAATGCAATTTCTAAAATTCTGTCCCTGTGTGATCTCAGGCAGTATTTTTTAAATGACCTCTGTGGGCCTCAGTTTCCATACCAGTAAAAATACCATAGTGTGTTTCTTCCAAGGAGTTGCGTTCACACGTGTAAAGCTGGGCTGTGATGACTGCAGTAGAGCAAACATTCGATCGAATAGCAGCATCACTCAGTGACAGATCAGTGTCATTTTCTTTTGTCTCACTTATTCTTTGTGTCTGGAGAGAGGAACCCATTCTACTTTGTTCTGAAGACGGGATTGTTGTGTGGCCCATGTGGAATGAGCCAAATGAAACCTCTGTATGATGTAGGGAGATGTTTGCTTCCGATGCTTTTTCCAGAAGGTGAGTAAAGAAAGTGGAAAGATTACCTACTGATGGTGCCGTGATTAGGAAAACCAGAGTTAGATTTCAGAGCACCAAATTACTTTTTTTCCACTGGTTTTCTCTGCCTTTCCCTTTAATTTGTGTTACTTTCCCTCAAATTCCCAAATCTTTTTCAGAAGTCCTTTCTCGCATCTTAAGTTGTCAGAGCTGACAGATCTCAGATTGGTGTTCAATGTACCATTTTTTTGGGTATTCTTTGTTTTTTAGAACCGTCTCTGAGAATGTTGTGACTCCAAGTGATAATTTAAAAAATCATTTTTCTCTTTACTTCCTGCTGTGAAAATGGAGTCCAAAACATTTTTATCTGGTGAAGTGGAAATACTTGACCTATTTTTCAATTTTCCTATAATTTGAGATTCGGCTATCGAAGTCAATTTAATTTTTGATGTGGAGGTTTCCTATGAAGATAAAGTTAAATGACTAGGAAGAAAAGGAACAAGTTTTCTGAACTATTTTGGAATGTTTGAGCAAATTAAATACAGATGCAAGAAATATATGAAAGTCTCAGTTGTCTAACCATAGTAATGTTCAGAAGAAATTAACACATATTGGTGATGTGGAAAGTTAACAGTGTTGTTAAATAACAGCAGTGACCAATTATTGACAACTTACTGTTTTTAGGTATCCTTGGATTTTACATCCATTCTTTTTAAAATTTGTTTCTTTTTTTTTTTTTTTTTTGTCTCTTTTGAGTCAGAGGCTCACTCTATCACCCAGTCTGAGTGCAGAGCCACATTCACGACTCGCTGCAGCCTTGGCTCAGGAGATCCTTCCACCTCAGCCTTCCAGGTAGTTGGGTCTGTAGGCATGTACCACCATGCCTGGTTCATTTTTGTGGAGATGAGGTCTCGCTATGTTGCCCAAGCTGATCTCAAACTTCTGGACTCAGGCAATCCTCTTGCCTTGGACTTCCAAAGTGCTGGGGTTATAGACATGAGCCACTGCACCCAGGCCATTTTACATCCATTCTTTTGTTTTTGTTTTGAGTTGGAGTCTCACTGTCGCCCAGACTGGAGTGCAGTGGCCGCTTCCTGCCACCGCAGCCTCGACCTGCTGGGCTCCGGCGATCCTTCCGCCTCAGACTTCCAAGTAGCTGGAACTACAGGTGTGTGCTACCACGCCTGGCTAATTTTTCTGATTTATTGTAGAGATGAGGTCTCGCCTGCCCAGGCGGGTCTCGAACCCATGGGCTAAGGCAATCCACTCACCTCAGCCTCCCAAAGGCGTGGGATTACAGGCTGAGCCACCGAGCCTGGCTTACATCCATTCTTTTATGGAGCTTTAGTTCTATGAAACAAGTTTCTGCATTGCTGCCCAGACTCTTATAAAGTGGAGTAACATTTTGTATTAGGTAAGCTAATTTGATTTCAACCTTTGTCTCATTTCACCTTGCACTCCCATGGTTCACTGAGAAATGTGGGTCCTTGCCAGACCTGTTTGCTTTCTGACTTTTTCTTTCTCCACGTAGGGAGCACCGATGTGTAGTGAAGAGAACACGGATGTTGTGGTTAGATTTAGGTTTGAATTTTAAAAGCATGAATGATTCAGGGTGCATGCCTTAACCTCAGTTTCCTCATCTCTGCTAGGAAGATAATATCTGCTTGTCGAAAGAATTACATCAGATGCAGTTTCTAGTTGCAGGTTATCACCAACTGTTTGTTTCTTTTCCTCTTTCTCCACCCAGTGTCTTCTTTCTCTCCCCTCGATGGTAAAACCGTCATCCTTTTCTTTCTCCTTGTCACAGAAGTTTCATTGCTTTCTGTTTGTGTTTTGTGCTTTGTCTTAACTTTCTGACTGTATTGATCCTCTGTCCCTTTGTGGTTCTGTCGGTTTTTCTCAACATCTTTTCATCTAACTCCACCACTCAGCAGGTGGACACTGACTTTCCCCTCTGCTGCCAGTCCCTCCAGGTTTCTGGCCACAGTGCAGAGTCTGCCAAGTTTGCCTCAGATCCTTGATGAAATGCTGAGTTTTCAAGTGTGCGGTATCCCCAAGTTAGTATCTGATTCAATTTGGGATTTCAATTCCATTTTCTAAGAGAAGCAATATTGTAAATGGTCGTTCTGTGTCCAGGCCAAAAACATGTTTAAAGTCATAAATTAATTAAAATACAATGTACTTGTACCAAAATAAGAGAAAACAATGCCCTTGTAATTCCAGTTAAAAAAAAAAAAAAAAAAAAATGAAAACAGCATTCCCTAGGAGGTAGCTGTTTACCTTGAACCTTGTAGAATGTCATTGATAGAAATTCTAAAAGGAACTTTCAAGTGCTGGAATGATAGCAGTGTTTTTATATCGTGATTAATTAAAAAAACAGAGATTCACTATGAGAATGCTCATTTGTTTGTTGTTTTCTAGTTCTGTTTGGGCTCACAAATGAAATGAAGTGAGGATAAGGCATTTTCATTGGATAAAACCATCTCCTGTCTCCAAGAATCTCCAGTGTTGCTTGGGCTGTTTGTTCCTTCTTTAGTTCTGAGAACATTCCTTTTTTACTGAAATCCTTGGTATTCCTGATTTCGAGCTTGATTCAAGGCTGAAATTTAATGGTCTAGTATGCCTTACAGGAATGTCTTTCAAACTGTAGGTTACGATCCATTGGGAGGTTGTGAAATAACAATTCAGTATGATGTAACCAGCAGAAAATGAAAAAGGCAGGAATAGAAAATATATGCATTTATAACATGTGGTAAAGGTAAATAGTGTCTCTTGAAATGTTTGTTGGATCATAATGTAAAACTATTTCTTATTTTGGGTATTGTAAAAAAATAGATCCACTGTATTAGGAAAAAAAGCCCCTTTTCAAATTATTTAGATATTTTATAGCAAACTATTTTGGTTAAGTTTTTGCTTTTATGCGTCTTATTCTTTATAATTAAGAGTGCTTTGTCAGGCCTGGTGTGGTGGCTCTTGCCTGTAATGCCAGCACTTCGGGAGACTGAGGTCGGAGGATTGCTTGAACCCAGGAGTTCAAGACCACCCTGGGCCATATAGTGAGACCTCATCTGTACCAAAAAAAAAAAAAAAAATTGCTGGGCATGGTGGTGTGTGCTTGTAGTCCCAGCTACTTCGGAGGCTGAGGCAGGAGGATTGCCTGAGCCCATGAGGTCAAGGTTGTGGTGAGCCATGATTATGCCACTACACTCCAGCCTGGATGGCAGAGTGAGAGCTCAACTCACAAAAAAAAAAAAAAAAAAAAAAAAAAAAGAATGCTCTGTTACCTCATACCTATGTATTAATTAAGACTTGGAGTGCATGCCTACTCCTGTGTCCTGGGACAAGAGAGTGGGTGTTACTGGGCTGAGTTCCCACACTTTGTTTCTGTGTGCAGGACAACTTTTCAACTCCTTTGATACCTTAATGTAAAATGAATGACTAACAAGAGCTAGACCCTGAAGGCCTTGTCACTAGGTGTGGTTCAGCATTGACTAGCTTCATCATCTGACATGGTTTTAAAAAATAGGTTTTCCTCCATCTTTCCTCATTCTCACATGCTCTTGGAGTCATGCAACGAAAAGACATTTAAGGACCAACTTATTTAAAAAAATCTTTAGTTAACACACACTCCATTTTCTAATGCCTTTCTCACACCTAAATGTTTTTCAATTGGATTCTTCTGGATTTGTCTCAATTTTACTTTGTTGTAATAAATATATTGTCTTCATTAAAACCCCTTGCCTCCATGGCCTACAATCACAATGATAATGAAGTTTTCATCCAAATACAAGAAAAATACAAAAGAAATGCATTTTCATCCAAATACGAGAATCCACTTGTTTGGAAGTTTGGTCTTTTTGTGAGATGTAGATAGGATGTGGTGTAAACAGTCCATATATTAGTCTTTTGCTAAGTGTCTTTGCTAACTGTATAAGTCTCAATAGGTTTGGGAATATTTCAGTTAGATAACCAGGTTAGCCTCTTTTTTAATCTTTTAAAATGGTAGATCTGTCTTTGTCTTGGCTGACAAAATGCAAGTTATGATCTTTTTTGCTTTATCCTCTGTATTGTATACACACTTAAATGTGAATTTTTTCTTTTTTTGAGTAGGAGTCTCAGTCTGACGTCCAAGCTGGAGTGTAGTGGCATGCTCATGGCCACCACAACCTTGACCTGCTGGGTTAAGGTGATCCTTCCACCTCAGCCTTCCAAGTAGCTGGAACTACAGGCATGCATCACCATGCCCGGCTAATTTTTTGATTTATTGTAGAGACAAAGTCTCACCATGTTGTCAGAGTGGGCTCGAACCCATGGGCCCAGGCAATCCTCTCATCTCGACCTCCCAATGTACTGGGAGACAGGCGTGAACCACTGCACCCGGCAAATATGAATATTAACAATTTATAAAAATCATGCAAACTGGTGTTTTTCCTATACTTGAAACATGACCTTATAATATAATAGCTTTTTATAGACATCTCATGATTTTAGCTTAAATGATTCCATGAATAACTGTTGTTCCCTTTCTTATCATAATCATGTGATTTGTTGGTATAGGTTGACTAGCGTTAATGTATTAGCTTGAAAAAAAAGTTGTTCCTTAAAACTTTGAGTGGAAAATCATCATTAGTCATTATAATGAAAGCAGAACTTGACTTTGAACAGTCAGCATTTCACAAAGGCCATTGTACATGTCCCTCTCTGACCTTGTTATTATATTTTCCTAATGAATATCAGATGGTGGTATCTTAGTCACTTCTCCTTCCCATCTCATTCTTGCTCAGATAATTCCCCATATGCTTTTCTACTTTGATTTCCTAAAATCAAAAGATTTTGGAGTTGAAAGTGGCCTTGAATTTCTTCTGATTCACCTGCTATATTTTGCGAATGATCAAATTGGGACTTAGAGAGATTCCGTGACTTGGCTGATCTTCATCAGCTACTCAGTGCATGTCAGAGACTGGGTCTCAAATCTTGTTCCTGCTTTTACCTGACAGGAAGCCAGTGCCAAATAAATATTTGCTAAACGGAACTAACTCTTCCCACCATGCCATTCTTCAGGTGAGTGGCACATTACTCCATTTAATCTTCTTAATAGGGGCAGAGTCACATGGTTTAAACTGTGACCACAATTCTCTCCAGTACATCTTGTATGGTCCTTAAAGGTCTGCCACTAAAAAAAAAAAAAAAGACTTGGAAGACAGGTTTGAATAAAAAACTCCCTTACTGCCCTGCTCTTTAGCACTTACTTTCTTGAATATTTTGCTTCCTGTAGTAATCAACCATTTTCAAAGTTACGCTTTTCCTTTGAGTTTACAGAAAAATCTTGTGGTTCTCTGATGCTGTATATATTTTTTTCAGAAGCTCTTTATTGGTTCATTTGTTTCTTTTGCTCATCCTTAAGTGAAGAGAATTCTCCCGGCTTTGATGTTTGGTGAAAGAGAAGGGTAGTCGTACTTTGGCTCCTGTGCTCTTTATTCTGGTTCACCTGCTATATTTTGTGAATGATGTGACTGAGACTTAGAGAGATTTAGTAACCCTATCTGCTTGGTAACTCCTGAAAGAAGGTGCAGTGTTGGTTAAAATGTGCATCCCTCAGTAGGGTCCCCGTGGGTTAGCAGGAATTCTTGTGATTTGCCTCCATGGAGGATTCGTTCATATGACTATATATGCATTTGATGCTGTACACTGTTCTCTAAGCACTTCTGTTGCCTCACACAGATTTTGATACATTGTGTTTTCATTATCATTTAAGGTATTTTTAACTTCTCTTGAGACTTCTTCTTTTACCCAGGTGTTACTCAGGAGTGTGTTGTTTAATCTCCAAGTATTTTGGGATTTTCCAGCTGTCTCTTTGTTATTAATTTCTAATTTAATTACATTGTGGTCTGAGAGCAGACATTGCATGGTTTCTATTCTTTTAAATTTGTTAATGTATGTTTTATGGCCCAGAATGTGAGCTGTCTTGGTGAGAATTCTGTGTGAACTTGAAAGGAATGTCTATTCTGCTATTGTTGAATGAAGCCATCTATAGATGTCCATTATATCCAGGTACCTGATGGCGCTGTTGAGTTGAACTGTATCCAACTGGCTGGATCTGTTGAGGGAGGGTGTTGAATAGTGGATTTGTCTATTTCTCCCTGTAGTTCTATTAGCTTTTGCCTCACTTATATTTGTGCTCTGTTGTTAGGTGCATGCACATTCAGGATTGCTACATCTTCTTGGAGAATCAACCCCTTTATTACTATGTAAAGTTCTCTATATTCCAGATAATGCTCCTTGGTTTGAAGTCTGCTATCTGAAATTAATATACTCTCACTTTCTTTAAATTAGTTTTAGCATGGTCTATCTTTCTCTATTTATTTACTTTTAATTTATATGTTTCTTTACATTTAAAGTAGGTTTCTTGTAGACAACATATAGGGTCTGATTTTTTATCTACTCTGACAATTTCTGTTTTTTAATTGGTGCATTTAGACAGTTGGTGTTTAAAGTGATTATTGATTTACAGGCATACCTTGTTTTATTGTGATTTACTTTATTGTGCGTGGTAGATATTGCATGTTACAGAAACTGGATGTCTCTGGCAAGCATACACTGAGCACCTGCATTGATGCCATTTTTCCCGATATGAGGTGCAGGGCTGACATGAGCTGCATGTGCTCACTTTGTGCCTCTGTGTCACATTTTGGTCATTTTCAAAATATTTCAAGCCTTTTCCATGTTATTCTATCTGTTATGGCGATCTGTGATCAGTGATCTTTGATGTTACTATTGTAATTGTTTTGGGAAGCCACAAATTACACCTATGTGAGATGGCAAACTTAATCAACTGGCCGATCTCCGTCTCTCTCCCTCTTCTCAGGCCTTCCTACTCCCTAAGACACCACAATATTGAATATTAATTAGACTAATTAATAACTGTACAATGGCCTCTACGTGTTCAATTGAAAAAAAGAGTAGCATGTCTGTCACTTGAAATAAAAAAACTAGAAACAATTAAACTTAGTGAGAAAGGCATGTTGAAAGCCAAGAAAGGCCAAAAGCCAGACCTCTTGTGGCAGTTAGCCACGTTGTGAATGCAAAGAAAAAGTTCTTGAAGGAAATCGAAAGTGTTACACCAGTGAGCACACAAATGATGAGAAAGCAAAACAGCCTTATTGCTAACATAGAGAAAGTTGCAGAGGTCTGGATAGAACATTAAACCAGCCATAGCATTTTCTTAAGTCAAAGCCTAAGCCAGAACTAGGCTATAACTCCCTTTAATTCTATGAAGGCTGAGAGAGGTGAGGAAGTGACAGAAGACTTTGAAGCAAGCAGAGGTTGGTTCATGAGGTTTAAGGAAAGAATCCATCTCTGTAACAAAGTGCACGTGAAGCAGCAAGTGCTGACAGAGAAACTGCAACAAGTTCTCCAGAAGATCTTGCTAAGGTCATGGATGAAGGTAGCTACTCTAAACAACATGGATGAAGGTAGCTACTCTAAACAACAGAGTTTCAATGTAGACCAAACGGCCTTCTATTGGAAGAAGATGACATTGGAAACTCATAGCTGGAGAGGAGAAGTCAATGCTTGGTTTCAAAGGACAGCCTGGTTCTTCTGTAGGGACTAATTCAGTTGGTGATTTTTTTTTTTGAGTTGGAGTCTCACTCTGTCGCCCAGACTGGAGTGCAGTGGCTGCTCCTGGCCACCGCAGCCTCGACCTGTTGGGCTCTGGCGATCCTTCCACCTCAGCCTTCCAAGTAGCCGGAATTACAGGCGTGCGCTACCACGCCCGGCTGATTTTTTTAAAAGTTTATTGTAGAGATGAGGTCTTGCTGCCCAGGCGGGTCTCGAACCCGTGGCTCAGGCAATCCACTCATCTCAGCCTCCCAAAGGCGCGGAATTACAGGCTGAGCCACCGAGCCCGGCTTCAGTTGGTGATTTTAAGTTGAGCCAGTGCTCATTTACCATTTCAAAAATCCTAGGTCCATGGAAAACGATGCCAAATCTGCTTTGCTTATGCTTCCTAAAAACGAAGCAACAAAGCCTGCATGACAGCACATCTGTTTACAGCATGGTTTACTGAATGTTTAAGCCCATGGTTGAGATCTACTGTTCAGAAAAACTTCTTTCAAAATATTACGGCTCCTTGAACTGCACCCAGTCACTCAAGAGCTCTGACAGAAATGTATAGTACAAAGGAGATTAATGTTGTTTTCATGCTTCTAACACAACTTCCATGGATCGAGCAGTAATTTTGACTTTTAAGTTTTATTATTTAATAATACATTTTGTAAGGCCATTGCTGCCATAGATAGTATGCTTCCTCTGATGGAGCTGGTCCAAGTAAATTGAAAGCCTTCTTGATTTTAACATTCTATATGCCATTAATAACATTTGTGATTCATGGGAGGAGGTCACAGTATCAACACTAAAATGAGTTTGGGAGAAGTTGACTTCAACCCAGATAGATGATTTTGAGGGGGTCAAGATTTCAGTGGAGGAAGTCACTGCAGATGTGGTGGAAATAGCAAGAGTTAGAATTAGAAGTGGAACCTGGAGATGTGACTGAATTGTAGCAACCTCATGATAAAACTGTAATGGATGAGGAGTTGTTGTTTATGGATGAGCAAAGATAGTGGTTTCTTGAGATGAAATTTCTTGGGAAGTTGCCATGAACATCAAAGGATTTAAGATGTTACATAAACTTAGTTGATGAAGCAGCAGCAGGGTTTAAGGGTTTAAGAGAATTGACTCCAATTTTGAAAGACATTCTATTGTCGGTAAAATTCTTTTTTAAAATAATTTTATTTTTAAAATTATTATTTTAAAGTTGTGGGGTACAATTCAGGCCTAGGTATACAGATGATCATTGTACAGGAAAAGTTTAGGCCTCACTTTGAGATCAGGTACCCTTACTGATGAAGTGTGCCCACCTGCTCCCTTCCCTGGCAGTTTCCCACTACTGCCAATCCCTTTCTTATAGTATTATGATAATTGTTCAGTGTCCGCTTATGAGTGAGAACATGTGGCACTCAGTAGTTTGTTTCTATGATAGATCACTGAATATTATAGACTCTAAATTCATCCAAGTTGCTACAAAGTTCATAATTTTGTCCTTCTTTATGGCTGTGTAATATTGCACCATGTATATGTACCATATTCTTAAGATTCAGTCCACTTTCGATGTGCAGTTCGGTTGATTCCATGTTTTTGCAGTTGTGAATAGTGTGGCAATAGACATGCATGTGCAGATGCATTTTTTGTAGAATGTTTTGTTTCTTTGGGTATATTCCCAGAAGGGGGATTGCTGGGTTGTATATGAGGTTGATTTTTAGATCTTTTAGGAATTGCCAAACTGTTTTCCACAGAGGTTGTACTAGTTTACACTCCCACCAACAGTGTAGAAATGTTCCCTTTTCCCTGCATCCTATCCAGCATCTGTTGTTTTTTTGTGTTATTGATGATGACCATCCTGACTGGAGTTAGGTGGTGTCTCAATGTGGTTTTAATTTGCATTTCTTTGATGACTAGTGAGGCTGAGCATTTTTTCATGTATCTGTTGGTTGCTCATATGTCTTCTTTTGAGAAGTGTTTATTCATATCTTTTTTGCAATTTTTAATAGGACTGCTTATTTTTTTTCTTTTTGGCATGTTTGAGTTTCATGTAGATACTAGATGTTAGGCCTTTGTCAGATATACAGTTGGCAAATATTTTTTCCAGTCTGAGGGCTGTCTCCCTGTTCTTGCAATGGTTTCTTTGGCTTTGCAGAAGCTTGTCAGTTTGATGCGGTCCCACTTGTCTATCTTATCTGTTATGACATGGCATTTTGGGTTTTGATCAGGAATTGGTTCCAGTTCTAATTTCCATAAGGGTGTCATCTGCATTTTTTAAGGTTCTTATAGTTTGAGGTTTTACATTTAGGTCTTTGATCCATTTAGAGTTGATTTTTATGTATGGTGATAGGTAGGGGTCTTGTTTTGACCTTCTGCATGTGGTTAGCTAGTTTTCCCTCCACCATTTACTGAATAAGTTCTCTTCTCCCCAGTAGTTGATGGTGGAGCCTTTGTCGAATATGAATTGGTTGAGAAATTGAGGTTTTGCTTCTGGAATCTCTATTTGATCTATATGCCTGTTCTTGTACCAATACCAGGCGGTTTTGATTATTGTAGCCTTATAATAAAGTTAAAGTCTGGAAGTGTGATACCCGCTTTGTTTCTTTTGCTGAGGATTGTTTTGGCTATTATGAAGTCATTTGTGATTCCATATAAATTTCTGTATTGTTGTTTTCATGTCTGAGAAGAATGGTGCTGGTAATTTAATGAGTATTGTGTTAAATCTGTAGATTCCCTTGCGTAGGATGGACATCTTAACAGTTGATTCTTCCAGTCCATGAGCCTGGGATATTTTCCCATTTGTTTGTGTCATCTTTGATTTATTTGAGCAATGTTTTGTAGTTTTCATTGTAAAGATCTTTCACTTCTCTGGTTAGGAAGATGTCAAGGTTATGTCATGTTTTTTGTGGCAACTGTGAATGGGATTGTACTTTTTATTTGGTTCTCTGCCTGTTTGTTGTTGGTGTATAAGAATGCTATTGTCTTTTACACATTGATTTTGTAACCTGAGATTTTGCCAAAGGCCTTCATCAGTGCAAGAAGGTTTTTTATTCTCTTGGATTTTCAAGGTATAGAATTATATCGCCCACAAAGAGGGATACCTTAACTTCCTCTTTCCCTACTTGGATACCTCTGATTTCCTTCTCTTGTTTGATTGCTCTGCTAGGACTTACAACATTATGTTGAACAAGAGGGGTAAAAGTGGGCAGCCTTGTCTTATTCTGGTTTTCAGGGGAAATTCTTCCAATTTCTGTTTAGCAATATGTTGGCTATGTGTTAACTGTACATGGCTCCTACTATTTTGAGGTATGTTCCCTCTATGCCTAGGTGTTCAAGGGTTTTTATCAAGAAGCGATGCTGGATTTTATTGAAAACGTTTTCTGCATCTAATGATTTAATCATGTGGTTCCTATTTTTACATATGTTGACATATTTAATTACGTTTATGGTCTTGTGGATGTTGAACCTGCCCTGCATCCCAGGGATGAAGCCTACTTGGTCATGGTAGATGATTTTTGTGGTGTGTTGTTGGATCTGATTTGCTAGAATCTTGTTGAGTATTTTTGCATCTATGTTCATTAAGGATATTGGCCAGTAGCTCTCTTTCTTTTTTGTATCTTTACCTGGTTTGGATATCAGTGTGATGTTAGCTTCATAAAATGATTTGGGGAGAGTTCCATCCTTCCTGAAAGGAGGCAACTGATGCAGCCAGCTTCATTGTCATCTTATTTTAAGAACATTCTACAGCCATCCCAGCGTTAGCAACCACCACCCTGATCAGTCAGCACCCATTGAAATTGAGGCAGGACCCTCCACCAGCAAAAAGGTTCATGGAAGGCTCATGGAAGGCTCAGAGGATCATTAGCATTTTTTAGCAAGAAGGTACTTTAAAATTAAGGCATATAAATTGTTTTTAAGACATAATGCTGTTGCATACCTAATAGTGTTCAGAATAGTGTAAATATAACTTTTATATGCATGGAAAATGTGCGACTCACTTTATTAAGATCACAGTGGTCTGGAACCAAACATGTAATATCTAGGAGGTATGCTTGTAGTTGGATTATTATCTACCATATTTGGTACTGTTTACTATTTGTAGCTCTTGTTCTTTGTTCCTATTTTTGTCTTTCATTCTTTTTCTGCCTTTTGTGGTTTCCTTTTCTTTTCTTTTCTTTTTTAATCAAGATCTCACTTAGGCTGGAGTGCAGTGTCACAATCATGGCTCACAGCAGCCTTGACCTCCTTGACTCAGAAGGTCTTCCCACCTCAGCCTCAAAAAGTAATTGGGACTACAGGCACTCGCCACCACACCCAGCTAATTGTTTGATTTTTTTGTAGAGACGAGGTCTCACTGTGTTGCCTAGGCTGCTGTCAAACTTCTGGGCTAGAGCGATCCTCCTGCTTTGGCCTCTCAAAGTGCTGAGATTACAGATGTCAGCAGCCTAGCTGCTGCTTTTATGATTTTAACTGAACATTTTATATGACTCAATTTTCTGTCCTTTATTAATATATTAGTTATACTTCTATTTTTAACTTTTTGGAGTGGTTGCCTGAAGAATTTGCAATATATATCTATAACTAATCCCAGACCACTTTCAAATAATACTGTACCACTTTCCAGGTAGTACAAGCACCTTATAATAAAATAATCCTAATTCCTACCTTTTCTTTATATCATTGCTGTCATTTATTGTGCTGATATAGAAGCATATGTGCATATATACGTAAGTATATATGTATATACAGAGGGTGCCAAAAAATATTTACACATTTGAAGAAGGGAAAAAACTATTAAAATTGTAATACTCAGCAAAATGAACACAAGTTATGTCTGACTTCTGCAATTACAAGAGGTGTTCAAAGTGGTTACTGTCAGCATCCAGACAATTCTGATTATGGCGAATGTCTCTCAACATCACTTATAAAATGTGCATGCATTTTTGGCACCCCAGTATGTATAAATGCTTATATACATTGTTATTTTGAACAAACTGTACATGTTAGATAATAAGAATAAGAAAAATTTTTTACTTTACCTTCACTTTATTCCCTCTCCAACACCCTTTGTCTTTATGTAGGTCTGAGTTTCTGAACTTTATAATTTTTTTCTCTAAAGTTTTTTTTGTTTTTTGTTTTTGTCTTTTTGTTTTTTGAGTCAGTCTCACGCTGTCTCTCAGGCTGGAGTGCAGTGGCACCCTCATGGCCACTGCAGCATTGACCTGCTGGGCTTGGGTGATCTTTCCACCTCAGTTTTCCAAGTAGCTGGAATTACAGGCTTGCAGCACCATGCCTGCTAATTTTTTGATTTATTGTAGAGACGAGGTCTTGCCATGTTGCCCAGGTTGGTCTTGAACCTGTGGGTTCAGGCAATTCTCTCGCCTCAGCCTCCCAAAGTGCTAGGATGACAGGCGTGAGCCCCAGCACCTGGCTTCTCTAAATAATTTTTAAAAAAACATTTCTTGCAAGGTGATTCTCTGGCAACAGATTCCTCAATTTTGTTTGTCTGACGAGGTCTTCATTTCTTCTTCCCTTCTAAGGATTAATTTCTCAGGATATAGAATTCTAAGTTGGTATTGTCTTCTCTCAACACTTTAAATAGTTCACTCCACTCTTGATTTGCTTGCAAAGTTTCTGAAGAAAAGTCAGATATAGTTCTTATCTTTGTTCCTCTTTAGATAAGTTACTTTCTCCTCTGGCTTCTTTCAAAATTTTTAAACCTTTGATTTTATGTAGTATTAGTCAGAGCCCTCCAGATTCACAGACTGAAATAAGATTTTATTGATATTATATATATTTTATGTATTTATTATGGGAATTGGCTGATGTGATTATGGAAGCCCAGGAGATCTGAAATGTGCTGGTGGTGTACATCAGTCTAAGTCTGAAAGTCTGAAAGTTAAGGAGTGACAGTATAGCTCCCAGCTGAGTCTGAAGGCCTTGGGGGTAGGTAGAGGATTGGTGGTGTAGTCTTGAATCTTAAGACCTGGGAACCAAAATCCCTGATGTCTGATGGCAGGAGAAGAGCTATGTCCTAGCTTAGGAAGGGAGAAAGAATTTGCCCTTTCTTTGCTTTTTGTTCTATTTGGGCCCTTGATGGGTTGGATGATGCCCACTCATGCTGGTGAGTGTGATCTTTACTCAGTCTTCTGCTTCAAATGCCAATCTCTCCCAGAAACACCATCACAGACACACCAGGAAATAATGCTTTATCAGCTATCACAGTGTCCTTAGCTTGGTCAAGTTGACACATAAATTAAATATCATATATGGGTAGGTGTAGTTTTTTTGGGGGGTGGGGTGTGGGGGAATAAATATTTATCCCACTTGTTATTTGAGTTTCCTGGCTATGTGGTTTAGTGTCTAATAATAATTTGGGGTCATTCTCAGTCATTGTTATTTCAAATATTTCTCTGTTCCTTTCTTTCTTTTCCTTTTGGAATTCCTATTACCATAAGTCCCCTTCATACAAACTTTCAAGCTGAAAACTTTAAAAGATGTGAATGTGTGTTCGCATGTCTAATCATCTAAGTTAGTTCATGTATCTGGTGTACACTGTCATGTGTGTGCACCCTCTATAAATGGTTGTGCTTTTGCGTACTTTACTGTATAGTACTGTGTGGAGTACAGAAGTACAAGTATCTTTATTTCAAGTTCAGGATGTCCAGAAGCAAGTGTCAAAGCAGTGGTGATAATAGCGGTATGTTAGTAGGTACTGATTGTGTTAGTTAAGCACCTAGGATAATTTTGTTGGACTTACAAACAAATTGGACTTACTGACATGCTCTTGGAACAGAACTTGTTCATATGTAGGAGACTTTCTGTACATGTATATTATACCTTTTGTAGTTGTTCCACAGTTCTTGAATATTCTGTTTCTTTCAGTCTTTTTTTTCTCTATGTTTTTCAGCTTGGCATTTTCTACTGAGACAGCCTCAAGATCAGAGATTCTTATCTCAGATATATCCAGTCTACCAATAAACCCATGAAAGTCACACTTCATTTCTGTTAAAGTAATTTTGATCCCTAGCATTTCTTTTTGGTTCTTAGAACTTCAGTCTCTCTCCTTACATTGCTTATCTGTTATTGCATGTCATCTACTTTATTAATTAGCATCTTACTTATAGTTCTAAATTCTCAATATTTCAACATTGCTCCCATATCTAAGTCTGGTTCTGATGCTTGCTCTTGTCTTCACAGTGTGTTTTTTTGCCTTTTAGTATGCCTTGTAATTTTTTTCTATCTTTTTTTTTCAAAGCTGGACATATAAGGAACTGCTGTAAATGGGTCATTAGTAATGTGGTGGTAAGGAGTGGGGGGAGGAGGTGTGTTCTCTATACCTGGAGTAGCCTCTATCTGTTAGTGAGCCTAGGCTCCTGGAGTGTGAACTTCACAGCTACTTTTCTGTTTTACCCATGTAGGCAGAGCAAGATGACTAATGTGGACTGGAGTTGGGTATTTCCCTTCTCTTCCATGGAAGGCTAGAAGGGCTGGAATTATTTCCCTTCCTCAACGTGGAAGGCTGGAGCAGGCTAGATTTGGGTATTTTCCTTCCCCAGGTCAATTAGACTCTGATACAACCCCAGTAGTTGAGGCTTTGGTTAAATATTGTCTCCTGATTTCTGTCACTGCAAGACAACAATGTGTTCTAATGATTCCAAGGCTGTTTTTGTCTATGACCAGATATATAATATACAAAAGTATTTTTCTATGCAGAATAAAATGCTTCTAGACTCTTCCCATGTGCAACCTGTCCATAGTATGAACTTTATTTACTACCATGAAGCATGTCCCTACCCATTTAATGCTGGCCTCAAGTCCTGTTATTTGCGGGTTCTGACTATATGCATCAAGTGAAGTGGTTGGTCTGGGCCAGGAGAAGGTGAGACTGACATAAAGTAGCTGGTTTTCTATTATCCACATGGTGAGAGGAAGATGGAGGAAGAAGATTGCATGTGCTGGCAATTGCATTTCTTAATTCAGAAGTAGCTGGGCTATAGGTAATAGAACTACTGTCTCTTGCAATTGGTTGTCTGTTATCCCTCAGTTTTCAGTATTGCAAATTAAATGATTCATCCCATCCTTATAATTAGTTTCATAAAAAGTTGGGAGAAGTCATATTAGAGATTTATTTAGGTGATGACATTTAAATCCAGAAGAAACATTTCTTATTTGTTCTTTAAGTTTTCTAGGATGAAGTGGAGTAAAATTTTTCACTTTTATTGGACTAGTTTATTATTTTCCAATTGTTTGAATTAAAACTATCATTTATTATCTTTCTTGTCAGACTTTGGGCTATATTTTCATCTTATTAAAAGAACTATGAAAGGAGAGTCTTAGTTTTCTCATATTTCAGGCAAGGAAGTTGAGGCTTAAGTGATTTGCCCAAAGCCTCACAGTTGGTAGTTGGTAGAGCGAGATTTAAATACAGGTTAGACTTCACATATCACATTCGTTTTTTAAAAAAATTAAATTAAGTTAAATTTTTATTTTATTTTATTTTTGTATTTTAGCTGAACGTTGAAGGCAAGTAGTTATCTTGAATTACAGTCTTGTGGTATAAAGGCTTTTTGATTTTACTTTAGTTACCTCTGAAAATAATGTACTTTTGATCTTCTTTTTGAGATGGCAGCCCCCGGAGTGAACCTTGGTGCCTTCGTGTTTCTGTTGCACATTAATTCTGTGGCCAATTACCCCAATGGAAGAGTAACAAGGTCTTGCCACGGAATGATTCCTGAACATGGTCATAGTCCACAGTCTGTTCCTGTTCACAATGTTTCAGTGAGTCAGATGACATTCAGACCAGGAGATCAGATCGAAGGTACTGTGTGGGGATTAACTAAGTACATTTTGAGTTTCACTCTTTTACTCTTCATTGAATCTTTATTATTATTGGATTCAGGCCATTTACTTTAAATCTGTTTACTTTTTTTGGTGTGATCACATTGTTAGATAGTTTCTATTTTGGGTTTAACGATTACAGATGACTATATTACTTAATATACTACCCATTCAGGACAGGTTTTAAAATATGTTTTAAATATTATTTAATATATCTTTATTAATTGTATTACCTCAATAGCAGAAAAAATAAAGTTTATCTTATCTTGTTTATAATATAATAAACGCTTATCCTTCTTGACATAATGTAATCTCTGATAGTTCCCTGATTCCTCAGGCAAAATATAGGCTGATTGTTATAGTTATAAATATAATAGCATTTTGCAAATTTTATTTTCTCTCTCTCTCTTGCTCTCTCTTTCTCTCTCTCTCTCTCTTTCTGACTGGGTCTGGCTTTGTCACCCAGACTGGATTTCAGTGGCACAAATTTCAACCTCCTGGGCTCACTATGTTGGCCAGGCTGATACTGAACTGCTGAGCTTAAGCCATCCTCCCACCTTGACCTCCCAAAGTGCTGGGATTACAGGCATGAACCACTGTGTCTGGCTAAAATTTTGATTTTCTTTAGAGGCAAGGTCTAGATATGTTGCCTAGGCTGATCTTGAACTTCTAGGCTCAAGCACTCTTCCAGCCTTGGCCTCCCAAAGTGCTGGATTCAGGTATGGGCTACCATGCCCCAGCCTTGCAAACTTTATTTTCTGTAATTCTAAAAATACAAAATATTAATAGATATTCTCTAACAAAAAGGATGTATGGAAAAATAAGTTTGAAGTTTTCTATGTGATATGTAATATTCCTCTTAGAGTTTTACATTGTACAGTAGGATATTAAGCACTCCAAGGAATTTGCAGCCAAGAAACAGGTATTTACTTTCATTTAGTGTTTTTCAAACTAATGTAGTCTTGTGGACTGTCCCTGAGCATCACATCACCAGCCTTTTTGCCCTCTGTGGAATGACTGTTGATGTCCCAGGGAGTGAATATCCCATGGAACACAGTTTGGAACTTCTTAATCTATAGGTTATTTCTAGCCTTTTCAGGAGCAGTTTTGTGTATGTATACGTGCTTCCAACTGTGAGGTGCCTCCTCTAAACATCCTTCTGAACATTACTTTTTGGGATGCTGCTAAACCTTTTAACCTATTTTTTTTTTTTGTATGTTTCTCAGTTACTTTGTCAGGGCGACCATTTAAAGGCTTTCTTCTAGAAACTCGTGATGCTGAGGATTTGAATGGTCTTCCTGTTGGCTCCTTCACATTGAAAGACAGTCAGGTGTCACAGCTTTTGACCTGTGAAGATGTACAGGTTTGTGTTTACAGTTGACCCTTGAACCATGCAGGGGTTGGGGGTATTGATCCTTACCCCTGTGCAGTGGAAAATCTGTGTATAGCTTTTGACTCCCTCAAAACTTCACTACGAATAGCCTACTGTTGACCAGGAGCCTTACCAATAGCAATTAATAGATATTTAGCATGCTATATGCATTATAGTCTGTATTCTTACAATAAAATAAGCTAGAGAAAAGAAAATGTTATTAAGAAAACCATAAGGAAGAGAAAATATATTTACTATTCATTGAGTGGAAATGGGTCATCGTAAAGATCTTCACCTTCACTGTCTTCACGTTGAGTAGGCTGAGTAGGAGTTGGTCCTGCTGTCTAAGGGGGAGCAGGGCAGGAAGTGGTAGAGGTGGTGGAAGGGGACAGGAGAGGTGGTGAACTCAGTGTGACATTATAGAAATCCATTGTCATATCTGTGTGACTTTTTAATTTCTTTAAAAATATTTCTACATGCTTCTAAGCCTTTCCCCACCATTTGCTTTAGTTTCAGTGCCATATCACAGAAGGATCCATGTCATTAAAAGAAGTCGTAACGCTGTCTTGATTAATTGGAACCTTCTGTCAGGCTCTCTCATGTCAGTTTGCTTCTGGGCTCTGCTTCCGGACTCATCTTCTTCCTCATCATCTAGCAGTGGTTCGAGGGCAGTCATCTCCATTATGCCATCTTAGGTTACTTCCTGTATTGTAGGGTCTTTAGCTCTTAGAGTTTCTCTAAGGTTCACATTTTGAAGCCCTTCATCACCACCTTTTTTTTTTTTTTTTTTTCCATATTCGCAGTTTCTTTTAGGATGTCCTTGACTGACACTGTTGTAAATCTTGTGAAGTCATGCAAACATCTAGATGGGTTTTTTTTCTAGCAGGAATTTGTTGTTTTGGGCTTGATGGTTTCATGATTTTTCTGCAACGTGGATGGCATCTTCAATAGTATAATCCTTCCAGACTTTCATGATGTTCTATCAGGGTTCTTTTCCATAGTGTCGGCAATCCTTTCCATAGAGTGAAATGAGCCTTGAGAGTCTTGTGACCCCTGATCTAGAGGCTGAATTAGCAATGTTGCATGTGTAGCAAGTAGGCCACTTGGAGACCTTTGGTGTTGAGCTCATGGGGTTCTGAGTGACCAGAGTCATTGTTTCAGATCAGAAGAACTTTAAAGGTCAGTCCTTTACTGGCAAGGTGCTTCCTGGCTTCAGGGACAAAATCTCAATGGAACCAGTCCAGATCAAGGGTTCCCATTGTTCTCAAGTCTTCTCATTGTACAACCAAAGGACTGGCAGCTTGTGTTTATCTTTTCCCTCCAAGGCCAGGGGGTTAGCAGCTTTGTAGATAAGGGTTGTCCTGATTATAAACCCAGTGGTATTTGCATAAAACAGTAGCATTAGCCTCTCCCTCCTTGCCTTGAATCCTGGTACTTGCTTCTCTTCTTTACTAATAAATGTTCTTTGTGGCATTTTTTCCCAGAATAGGGCACTTTCATCTGCATTAGAAACCTAAGGTAGCTGTCCTTCATCCTTAGGGATTTTCTTCATGGTGTCTGGGAACTCAACTGCTGTCTCTTGGTCAGCTGAAGCTGTTTCTCCTGTTATCTTGACATTTTAAAAAGCCAAGCTTCTTTGTAAAAGCATCAAACTATCCTTTGCTGACATTAAATTCTCCAGCTTTAGTTCCTTCACCTTCCTTTTGCTTTACATTGTCATATAATGGGTTCACTTTTTCTCGAATCATATTAGAGTCTATAGTATGCCATTCTTCTAGCAATCCTGCATCCACATAAAAGCTGCATTTTCAGTATGAGATAAAAAGATATTTCATAAAAAGTGCAGGGTTTTCACATGTCCTGGAGTAACTGCAGTGATGACTTCATGAATTTTCTTTTTTATGAAGGTCCATAGATTGGAATTGTTTATTCTGAAATGACAGCAACTACAGCTGCAGAACTCAATCTACAGTACATGAAAAGCTTTTTCTGGTAACATCATGACTTTTCTGTTTTGTGGGAGCACTCCCAGCATCACAGGCAGCACTTTGTGTAGGTCCCATGGTGTCATTCAAAGTTTGTGGCATTGTATAAAACACGATGAAAAATATATGAGAACTGTGAGAGATCACTTTTTATTGTGATAGGCAATTTACTGGAGAGGTGAACTGCTCACATGGAGATGATTAGGGTCACATGGAGTTTTAAGCAGATACTTGGGACGCAAGCTCACTACAATAGCAACAGGAGGTAACTACAAAATTATCACTGTAGTACAGTAGGTGCTACCACTAATTTTATGCAGTTGTGATTTAATACTGCATCTTGACATTTGTTTACATTCCTCTGGACCGTAAATGATACTGTGTATGGTCTGTAAGTGTTTGTGTGCATAAGTTTTAATATATTTTAACTTTTTATGGTAGATTTGTGTATATTTTATGGTAGTAAATAAGATAGACTGGTACTGTATATATTTTATGCATTCATGACATACCTAGCTTTTTATTAATTTTTTTCAATCTTTCTTGGCTACTCAGTTTGAGTTTTTTTCAAATTGTTGCAAATCTCCAAAAATTTTTCTAACACTTTTATTGAAAATCTACATAAAAGTGAACCCATGCAATTTAAATCAGGATTGTTTGAGGGCCAAATGTATTTTGAAATTGCTGTCAGTTATTTATTTTTTAATCTTTTCACTACTGATAGATGCAAGATAAACAATGACATTAATGCTGTATTGCAGACATTTAGATAGATTCACAATGATTAGACACTTTCTTCCTAATTTTACTACTTGCAATATGTTTTTACACATTAGCATCCTAGAAAAGGTAGGACAGTATTTTGGAGAGCTTATAGCTTGTGATGCTTTATATAATATTGACTCTTATTTTATGAATTTTGAAGGGTTTTAATGTTGAAGATAGAGCTCTGGAGTATGACAGAGGTCTATTTATTTTCATTCACTTATTCCTTCATCCATTTAATTTATTATACCAAGAATGGTCCTAGATGCAAGGGACCTGGTAGCAATGGACAAGACTTAATCTTGTTCCTTAAAGATTTCTACAAGCTCTAAATATCAACCTCCCATATGACCCCGCAATCCCCCTACTGGGAATATACCCTGAAGAACTCAAATCACTCTATAAAAAAGATACCTGCACACGTATGTTTATCGCAGCATTGTTCACAATAGCAAGAACCTGGAAACAACCATGCTGCCCATCAAAAGAGGACTGGATTAAAAAAATGTGGTACATATACACGATGGAATACTACACAGTCATAAAAAAGAACAAAATCATGAATTTTGCAGCAACCTGGATGGAACTAGAGTCTATAATACTGAGTGACCTCTCACAGAAACAAAGATCCGAGTATCACATGTTCTCACTCATATAATGGACCTTGAACATCCATTGTAATACTATAAGAAAATGACTGATGGTACTGGGAAACTATGGGGGGGGAGGAGGATAGGATTAACAGTAGCAAATATCTGTCTGGGGATGGGGAAACACCTCTTATCAACAGGGTGCCTGAATGAAACGTAATTGTACACCTAACCCTTAACTGTACCCCACAAAACCATAATAAAAAATATTGATTAAAAAAAAAAAGAGAAGAAGTTCTGGCTTTACACATACATAGGGTATGTGAACATATAAGTAGAACAGTGTGATGATGTTGATTTGAATATACACAGGGTGAGTGGGAAGCATAACAGAGGAAGCATTCTACTAGAATGCTCCAAGCAATGCCCCAAATCACATACAGTTTCTGTGAGTATAAGAGTTTACAACTGTGTAACTATTATATTTAAAACCACAAGGTCTATATCATTGTCTGTTGGAGGGAATTGGGAGAATGCTTCTAGGAGGAAGGGATCTTCAAACTAGGCCTTGAAGAATGTGTAAGAGTTTGCCAGGTGCTTGAAAGTGGGAAACAAGATTGTTCAAGGGAAAGGAATTACTAAAATATTATGCTACATCTTTGGAGGCAGGACGTTTTTCTCTTTTCTTTTGATGAATCTTCTGCATTTGATTTGCATCTATTGGTGGAGGGGTTATACTTTTGTAGTGCACATGGAATGATGAGCAGGCTCTATCTAGTATTAATGGCTTTTGAGTTCTTAGGTTTCTGCTGACTCTAGTTTATTCACAGAGTCAGCTGCAAATCTGTTGCCAGGCAATCAACATATCATTTATTGAGTACCTGAGTCCTTGCTCTAAATGAAATAGTCTTCACCAGAATGCCAAGGTTATGCAATGATAAGTTACTTTGCAAAATGATGGTAGTTCTATCCACGCTAGGCTATTGAGTTGCTGAATGGCACTTCTTTTTCCTTTTATTTTAGGGATCAGCTGTGAGTCACACAAATCCTTCCAAAAAAACAGAAATTAAAGTCTACTGGAATGCTCCAAGCAGTGCTCCGAATCACATACAGTTTCTGTGAGTTTAAGGGTTTACAACTCTGTAACTATTATAATTGAAACCACAGCAGTCTGTGTTATTGTCAATTGGACATTTACTTGTATAGGAGAGGTATGATATAGTAACGGTACCACCTTACTGATGGAAGAGGTTGTTTTGCTTTTTACTTGTTTTTTCTACTAGTATATACCCAATACCTAGGATATGACCTGGCACCTAGTGGGCACTTAGTAGACATTTGTTGAGTGAATGAAGTATTGTGCTGCCTTAATTGTAGTAAGAGCCATCAATTAATAGTTGAATCTCTATGTTGTATGGAGTAATACTTTTAGATTTGCTTCTATGTTAGTATGCAGATAAAAATAAAAGTCCTAAGTCTTAGATGACTTTTTTTTTTGCAATTTCATTTTGTAGGTTAGATTGTCAGAAAAGTAAAACCCTACATGCCCCTCGGAATTACAAAACCCAGTAGAATTAAAATAAGCGTTTCTTCCTTAATCTACATGCAAGGGGAAATGGTTTTTTTCTTTCTTTTTTTTGAGTCAGGGTCTCACTCTGTTGCCCAGGCTGGAGTGCAGTGGCATGATTATGACTCACTGCAGTCTTGTCCTCCTGGGCTCAGGTGATCCTTACACCTCAGCCTTCTGAGTAACTGCTACAGTTGTATGCCACCATGCTTTATTCCTGCTTTATTCCCCCACTTTCTTCCTTTATAGTTTGTATTTGATTGTGTTGGGCCACTATCAGGATTCTGATCTCGCTGGGATTATCTTTCAGAGTCACAGTTGTTGAGAAGTATAAAATCTACTGGGTGAAGATTCCTGGCCCTACAATTTCTCAACCAAATGCACCGCCATTGACAACACCTACAGCCACACTTATGTCTTTGTCAACGTTACCTCCAGCGTCCCATTTAACCAAACCAGTAAGTAACATCTTTGTAGCTTCACTAAATGCAATCTAGAATCACGTGTAGTCATGTATAATGTTCTTGTGTTTAGAAAATATAGAAGAGAATGAAAACAAAAGACATTACACAGGAGTAAAGTGCTTTGCTTAGTTTTTGTGATGTGAGCAAAGAGGTATATTTGTGGGTGGAAATTGTGATTTCATGCACATTGTGGGACAAAGTGCATCATAGCTGTACTGAGTGTGGTAGCAAGATTTTGGGTTCTCTGTGGGAATGTGAAGTAAGTCTTTCTTGCAGCATTATGACTCAGGTTAGAATAAAAGGAATGCAAGCCCCTGTGTGTTCAGGGTGTGATAGGACATTCACATATGATCTGTACTAGCAATGGAGTGTTTTCATTTGAAAATAAATTTGATGAAGCAACAGCATTCTTTTTTTTTTTTTTAAATACCGCCAAGTATCAGGCATGGAGAGGAGCTTAAGCTAATTCTAGACAAGATTAGGAGGAGAGTCCTGAAGTGGTGATATAGCCCTTAGGTCTCATTTGGTTAAAGTCAGAATATACTGGAGAGTTCTATTTGCTGAACTACAGAACATTTCTTGCAAGCTCATCAGCTAGGATTCCACATAGGCCCTCTGATCCAAAGGATTTATGATTGAGAAAATGTATCTTGGTAAGGATAATGAATATTAGAAACATTAGGTTGAAGGATTTTACTGCAGGAAATTCTGGTAAATTAGACTTCTTAAATCTGAAGTGGATATAATAAGAAAGTGTCTTGAGGCAGGTTATTACAGCTGAAGGGACAAAGTGGGCCTGAATACTGACTTATCTGATTTCGATGTATCCTTGGGCAAATTACTTATTTTCCACATCTCGGTTTCTTCACCCCTAGAATGAGAAATAATAATACTTTGCTCTTAGTGTCACTGTGGGAATTAAATAAAATAATGAGGATAATTTTTCTAACTGTGTCTTGCACCTAGTACATAATGAGTAAACATTTGTTCCTTTGCTTTCTCTTCTCCTTTTGTACATCTCCTTTTGTTCACGTAGAGAAGTCTAAAAAAAGCACTTTGCTCCTCTGTGATGTCCTATTTTGTTTTCCTTCTCTTAAGCATCTTATAATATATGGACATTATATTCAATTACATTATTATGAATGTTGCACTTTTGTTTGATGACACAATTAGATCTGTTATTTATATTAGCTCTCAGTTTCATCTTAATGCTTATTTATTAAAAGCTGCTTTAGGGACATAAACACTCTGATTGACCTGAGCTACCCAGTGGGAATCTATGGATAATACTGTTGTCTTTCCAAATGTTAATATGAAAGGCATTAGCTCTTGTTGGAGCTTTTAATGTGTCTTTTAATAATGATCTCTAATTATAGGGAGGTAATTCAGAGTCTTAAAATTGTAGCATTTTTAGAGTTAGAAGAGTCTCAGGGTCTGTTTCTTTCAGTTTTCCTGTTGTATGCTTGAGGGTGAAGAGATCCTGAGAGGGTAAGTTTTTTGGGAGATGGGATGGAGTGAAGGGAAGAGCAGAGATCGAAGTTCAAGTTTCCTAGTTCCTAGTGGCTTGTTCTCTTCACACTACTGTAACTTGGCTTTATGTTCCCATTAAACCTAGTTACAGAGTGTTTAGCTCTCTTCTGAAACATAAGGTCACAGCTCATTCTAACAAGGGCTATTCGTTCACTCTGTCAAATTGTAGAGCTGATGTGTTTTAAGACTCTTTCGCTTATATTCCTCATCAAGAAGGTCTTTTTTCACAACTACTGAATCATTACTATTATTTGGAATGGTGGTATATTTTGGGGTAGCCATTTTTCTTATATAATTTTAATATCAAATTTGAATCTGAATTCTAGAAGCAGGATCCAAGATTTAAATATAACAACTTGCTAATGGTTTGTTTATTTGCTTTTACAAATTTCATCTTTGAGAACTAGAGGATGGCTTTTAGGCAAGAATGTCAGTGTCAATTAAGTCTTAGGGACTTAAATGTTTCCTAAGAAGTTTCTCAAAACTTACTAGAGATTTTGCTTTGGCACACAATGTAAAATGCTTTACAGTCCAACTAGTGTTATGTTTTCTACATGTTAATTAAAATGAATTAAGTTTAAAAGTTCATAGCCTAACTACTGCTCTGGTCACTTTTAATTTGGGATGCATCTTTTGTTTCCTTGTTTGAATCCTTATTACAAAGAGGAATTCTCATTAAAACCCATATTTGAAAGTAGTTAGTTTTCTGTCACTGGCAATGGACTACTTGTTCAATAATTAAGATTTTCCTTCTCTGTCATTTTCTAGTTCAGTGCCTTAGACTGTGGGAACAAGAAGTTCTGTGTTCGGAGTCCTTTGCACTGTGACCCGGAGAACGAAGCTGCCTGTGTCTTCTTGTCCTTCACAAGAGGCGACCAGTCGGTGATGGTTGAGATGAGTGGTCCCAGCAAAGGCTATCTGTCCTTTGCGCTGTCTCATGATCCCTGGATGGTTTGTACCTTTCTCTTTCATACATGATAATGAACAGAGACTCACTGGAGTGTGCTCTGATCAGTGGTGGATCAGCTGTTTGCTCTAGAATAAAAGTGATCACATGAAGGTTGGACATGCCAGGAGAAATGAACTTAGAACAGATTCCATGTCAAAT
The DNA here is from genome assembly GCF_000164805.1 of Carlito syrichta. NCBI lineage: Eukaryota > Metazoa > Chordata > Mammalia > Primates > Tarsiidae > Carlito > Carlito syrichta. The sequence continues at coordinate 946,969 of NW_007252030.1, forward strand.
GCTTCAAGTGTTTAATGCTATAACAGTTGGGAAGTTACATACCTCCAAGAGCAGGCTGTCCCAAGGAGAGTTAGAAAATCATTTTATCTCGAGTGGGTTTGGTGTTTTAGGCCTGTCTGCCTGTCTCCTTGGGATAAAACAGGAAGTGCAGTTTGAATGTCACAGTTAAATGCCGTGTATTTTGTAATGCTTTGTAAACCATAGTTGCTTACTCAAGTAGCCAGAACGAAAGCCCATGTTCCTGTTCTTGCTGTCCCGTTTTAGTCATCTTCAGTGCATTTCTCAAACTGAGGATCAAACCTGTGTATCCAGGCAAAATATGTGACAGAAAGCTCAGGGTATACCTGCAGAAAGCAGCTCTCCCTGGTGGTATGGAATGGGCCCAGTGGTTCTACAGGTGGCAGTCTTGTGCTGTGGTGTGGGGGAGCAGGGAGCTGCATGGGCACCCCAGGTTCCCAGGGAGAAGGGAGACATCATGGCCAGGGCACGTGTAAGTTTTGTTCAAGAAGAGTTGGTGTTGGGGTGTGGGAATGTCCACAATGGAGAATGCTCCTGTTTCCACATTGGCAAAGGTAAGGAGTCTTTTCTTGAGAGTTTTCTTCCTATCAGGATTTAAACTTAACGCAGTTCCTTGGGGGAATCATGTTTCAATAAAAAAGGAAAGGAACTCTGACATGGCTGTGGTAGAAGAACTGTTGCTTTCCCTGAAAGTGCTCGATCCCATTGGCCCTGGCACAGTTGCAATTATTGGAGGAAGCTGGGTGCTACTAACTTTGATTAGTAGGATGCCATCAGTATATGGAGATGACTTACATATTTCACAACTCACTGCTAGAATGCACCTGCTGTCCCTCTTCCATCAAACAAAGGATGTACCTTAAATCCATGACATACAGGATATATCATGTGCTTTAAAAAATAACAGAAGATAGTAGAAATCTTTCCCCCTTCAAAGTTGCTTTTTTTTTTTTTTTGAGTTGAAGTCTCACTCTGTCGCCCAGAATGAAGTGCAGTGGCCGCTCCCGGCCACCTCAGCCTCAACTTGCTGGGCTCCAGCGATCCTTCTGCCTCAGCCTTCCAAATAGCTGGAACTACAGGTGCACGCTACCACGCTTGGCTAATTTTTAAATTTATTGTGGAGATGAGGTCTTGCCAAGTTGCCCAGGCGGGTCTTGAACCCGCGGGCTCAGGCAATCCACTCAACTCAGCCTCCCAAAGTGCGGGATTGCAGGCTGAGCCACCGAGCCCGGCTTCAAAGTTGCTTTTATGGGAGATTTTATTTTTATTTTTTTTACTCAGAGTCTTACTCTGTTGTCCAGACTGGAGTGCAGTGGCATGGTCATGGCCACTGTAGCCTTGACCTCCTAGGCCCAGGCAATCCTTCCACTTCAGTCTCCTAAGTAACTGGAACTACAGGCACATGTCACCACACCCAGCTAATTTTTTGGTTTATTGTAGAGACAAGCTCTCACCAAGTTGCCCAGGCTGGTCTCAAACCCCTGAGCTCAGGCAATCCTCTCGCCTCTACCTCCCAAAGTGTTGGTATTATAGGCATGAGCCACCACATCTGGCCTGATGGGAGATTTTATACTTGCTCAGATTATGCTGATTGTTCAGAACATTTCCCTACTTTCTTTTTGCCATCAGACTGGTAGCATTTTCTTTTGGGCATTCTTAGTGCTGGCAAAAATGAACCAAGTTTGATTTATAATGTGAATAATGAGACTGGGTTAAAAATAAAATGCAAAGCTGGGCGTGGTGGTTCAAGCCTGTAATCCCAGCGTTTTGGGAGGCCGAGGTGAGGGAATTGCCTGAGCCCACATGTTCAAGAACAGCCTGGGCAACTTGGCGAGACCTCATCTCTATAATAAATCAGAAAATTAGCCGGACATGTTAGTGCATGCCTGTAGTTCTGGCTACTTGGAAGGCTGAGGCGGAAGGATCACCTGAGCCTAGCAGGTCAACGCTGGGGTGGCCGTGAGCATGCCACTGCACTCCAACCTGGGTGACAGAGCGAGACTCTGACTCAAAAAAAAAAAAAAACAACAACAAAAAAACGCAACCATAAAGCAATAACAAATGATGGTGGTGGTGCATTGTTGTTATGTGAATGTGATAAAACTGGCTAAGAAGGAAGTTCTGAAAAGAAGTGCAAAGAGGATTAACCTGTTGAATAAATGTAGTTTCATCAGGGTTCATCTCTGAGGTACAGCATCCATTTAGATATATGCTCTAGTCACTTAAAAAAAAGAAGCCCAATGTACTCCAATCACTTTATAACCAAAACACATGCTGTAGTGTACTAATGTTGCCTTTTACTGGTCACTTAAAGTCTGTGAGTGAGAGGGAAAGACACTAATACTGCATTGAGTGTGTGCTGAGTAGCCTACAGGTAGACTAGTTATTTCTGTTCTAAATTATAGGCATTGATGGCACAAAAGCATTTATTGCTAATTCAAGATTCATTTATCTTACTTGAAATCTTATCTGTTTCTAGTATGGTATTCATAAAAAATGTTTATAAAAAAGACTTAATTATGCAGGTGCAGTTGATTAACAGAGCAATGCTGTTTAGTGATTAAAATCATCTTTACACCTGTTGGCCTGACTTGGGGAAATGAATCATCCCTAAAATATATTTTTAAAGTGGATATTTCTATTTTTGGTTGTTATTTTAAAATTTTTAGGGTATTTTTATGACCTGTTTCTCTTGAGTATGTAATGTAAATTTAAATACTGAAGGTATCTGATGCTATGAATACTGATTAGATGACCTAAATTATATCTGTTTTTCAATTTGGCTTGTAAATAAATGATAACATTTGTTTTGATATTAGACCTCATCACCAAAATGAGTGAAATATTTAATTTCCATATTTTTGACAACAGTGATCTAATGTCTGAATTTTAACTGAATTTCCAAGGACAGTATGTCTTTACATAACATTGTCGATAGGTTCTTGGAAACTGTGACTTTAACTGAAGCTATGTACAAAAGGACCTTTTGTAAAACTGTCATTTCCTTCGACATTATTTTGTTATAACATTAATGAGAAAAAACTTGGTTTTGTAATATACTGTTTTGCTGAAAATCACAGTTTCTGAGAATATGGCTACAACTTTAAATGAGAACTTCCTGTATATCCACCTTTCCCATCTGAGGCATTTTGTTACCAGGTGTGCATGGTACTAGCTCCCGTTCTTCTCTGTCCCCTGTCCTGAACCATCCTGTTCCATACATGATCTCTCAATGCCTAAGTTATAGGGTATTCCTGGTCCTGACCCCTCTTGGACTCCAGGTTTGATTTCTAGGTTCTGGCAGGTCTTGTCCAGACATGTGTTCCAAGTTAACATCTGTAAATTGAACTTGTCTTCCTTCCTAATGTCTCCTTGTGTTCCCCATTCTTGGTGATCAGCAACGGTGTTAGACATGCAGCTACTGCTATTGATTACTTGCTTCTTGTCAGGAACTGACTCTGATAGAACACCTCATCTGTTGCTGTCACATCTTCTTTGGTATTCAGAGAAATTTTGGTTTTGACTTTCATTCATCTCTCAGATCCCAAACTTCCAACTTTTGTTTTGAAAAGTTTTAAACCTACATAAAAGTTGAAAGAATGAGCAGTCATAAACCCCTCACCTAGACTGGCCACTTTCTTTCTCTCTCTGACTCTCTATTTATCTATTTCAATTGATTTATATGGTATGTATAAGTATATATTTTTTCCTGAGCTATCTGGAAGTTGTAGATATCATGACATTTCATCCCTGAGGTTTACAACACATGTCTCCTGAGAACAAGGACATTCTCCTACAATTGCCATAATATCTTTATCACATTGAGAAAATTTTATAATGATATAATAATTTTATGTAATATACAGGACATTCTCCTACAATTGCCACAATATCTTTATCACATTGAGAAAATTTTACAATGATATAATAATTTTATGTAATATACAGTCTATATTCGAATTTCTCTAATTATTCTAATAAAGTCCTTTATAACTTTAAAGTTTCTGATGCATGATCCAATCAGTTATCTCTCTCTGCATTTAGTTGTTATATATCTTTGATTCCTTTACTTTAGAACTGTTATCCTGTCCTTTGTCCTGACTTTTTTTTTTGAGTAGGAGTCTCATTCTGTTGCCTAGGCTGGAGTGCAGTGGCACACTCATGGCCACCCCAATGTTGACTTGTGAGGCTCTGGCGATCCTTCCACCTCAGCCTTCCAAGTAGTCAGAACTACAGGTGCATACTACCACACCTGCATAATTTTTGATTTATTGAGGAGCTGAGGTCTTGCCAAGTTGCCTGGGCTGGTCTCTATCCACGGACTCAGGCAATCCCCACTGCCTTGGCCTCCCAAATACTGGAATTACAGGCTGAGCCACCTGGCCGGCCTGTCCCGATATTTTAAAGTCAGTTATTTTATAGAATGTTCTACAGTTCATGCAATAGATTTATGTGAAGATTTTTGGCACAAATACTGCTTAAAGGGTTTTGTTTCCACATCAGTGCCTCATTTCAAAAGTTTCATGATACTGGAATGTTTCATTATTGACGATGCTATGTTTGGTCACTGGTGGCTCTCAGATTTCTCCATGGTGAAAGTATATTTTCCCTTTGTGATGAATAAGTAATACGTGGGATGATACTTTGCATCTGTATGAATATTCAGTTCCCCAGTAACCTGTTACCAAATGATTTTTAGCATTCATTGCTGTTCCTTCTCTGAAACAATGGCCACATTGGTGGTTGCAAAATGGTGGTTTTCTAACTTGTTTATTAGCTGATATTCTTCTGAAAATAAGAGTTTTCTTTTCTCTGCTCTCCCTTCCCTTTTGGAGTAATATTGTGGACTAATGGGTTCCTTTTGTCCATTGTGTTTAGTTTATTGCCCACATTCACTCTTTTTTAGATGGTCATGGTGACCCAAGGGTGGCCAGCAGGAGCCCTTCAGGCAGGCTTCTTTTATCTTTTGATGTGTCTCCATCATCTTTTGGGCATATCATTGTTTTGTGTGTAATAAGATATTGTCTTCTCACACTTTCATGCATCTCATCATTTCTCAAAGGAGCTTTACTTCCCGTTAGTAGAAATGACATTTAGAAACCCAGATGTGTTTATAATAATACTATAAGAAAGGGATCGGCAGTAGTGGGACGCTGCCAGGGGAGGAGGGGGACACATAACATCAATAAGGGTACCCACACTTTACCTGAACAATGATCACATATGTGCCTAACCCTGAATTGTACCCCACATCTTTAAAATAAAAAATAAGAGAGAAAAAAAGAAAAGAAATGCAGAAGTGGATGTTAACGTGATCATGGCTACTAAACTCTTGGATTCTTTGGCTTCTGGTTTGTTTTTTTTTATTGTGGTAAAATATACATAACACAAAATTAACCATCTTCACCATTTTTTAACTATCTTACCGTAATAGGACCTGGATTTTTTTGTAAGGCTTTGTATTTTTAGAGCAGTTTTAGGTTCCTAGCAAAATTGAGAGGAAGGTACAGAGATTTCCATATGTCCCCTGTCCTCACACATGCTGAGCATTCTCCATCAACAACCCCTGCCAGAATGATGCATTGTTATGAAATATGATCCTACAATGACACATCATTATCACCCAAAGTCTGTAGTTTAGGGCTCACTCTTGATGCTGTATTTCCTATGGGTTTGGACAAAATATGACATGTACCCAACATTACAGTTGATTCTGTTTTGACACACCTCTTTTGTTTGGTTTGTTGTCACAGTCTCTCACGTGACTTGCACCTGTCTAGTCTCCTTCCTGGACTGCCATAACAACCCCTTATCAGTCTTCTTGTCTCTCTGATTCCCTTTCCATTTCATCCTTCAACAGTCACTGGAATTTTCTTTCTAATCCACAATTAGTATCATCTCAAAAATATCCCCCAAACCTTTGGTGAACTGTTAGTAACTATAGAAAAATTGTTCCTTTTCTTTAAAAAATTATTCATTTATTAATTATACAGTTGTAGAGTACAAGTGAGGATTTGCTACATAAGTGGGCTATATGCAGGTGATTTCTGGGCTTCTAGGTAGCCCTCACTGCCCCTGGTACCACAAAGGGATCAGCTAACTTCTGTGTGAAGCAGAAGATGAAACTGAGAACATCGTGGAAAATTGGTTATATTTTCTTTAGCATGGCTCTTACTACTCTTCAAAGTCTTGGCGGTACTTCTTGGAATTTCAGGCCTTAGAGGTCTCTTTTATTCTTTTTATATTTTACCTAATAAAACTGCCTGTTTTCTAAAATTTTCACATATATATTTCTGTATCTTGGTCCTGGAAGTTCCTCAACTTGGAAAGTCTTTCCTCAACTCTACCTTATCCTTCTGCAAATATGTTTTATTCTCTAAGTTCTACTTAAGTACTATCTTTTCTGATAAGCTGTTTCCAATTCTCTGGCCATACATAACTTATCTTTTCATGACACTTTGCCTAAATCTTCATTTTATCATATTTGATGTACTGTTAGAACTGTCTGTCTCTTCCTTTAGAACACAGCTGTTCCCTGGGAGAACTATATCCTAGTTATCTTTGTTTCTTCCATGGTATCCAGCATAGCATTTTCTCATAGGGTGCATACTTGATGCTTGACTTGAGAAGGGCGAGCTGGGGAGAGAGCTTCTGTACGACCAGGGTTTTGGCAGCAGTTCTTTTTTTTCCCTCTTTTAAGAGACAAGGTCTTGCCATGTTGTCCAGGCTGGTCTTAAATCTCCGGGCTCAGGCAATCCTCTTGTCTCAGCCTCCCAAAGCGTTGGGATTATAGGTGTGAGCCACTATGCCAGACTAGAATTTCTTATATTGTATGCTCCTCTGTTCCAAACCTGGGGTTTCTAGAGCTGCCTGGAGCCTAAGGTTGCCACAGCACTTTTCATTTGGAATAGTGAGCACTGAGAGTCAGTCACCTGTTCTCTGGCCCCAACATCTTTTCCAATATCGGGAGGTCTGCCTATATTCATTTAGTATTATAGTCCACTTACCATCAGTTTGCCTCAAAAATCATCCGTTTTGCTGTCTTAAAATTTTTTTTTTGTCATTGCACATTCTTTTTTAAATTTGTATTTTCTATTTTGATTTGGGGGTACATAGGAATATTGTGTGGTGGTGAGGCATGGGCTTCTACTGAGCCAGTCACCCAGATGGTGGACATGGTACTCAGGGGTGATTTTCAGTCCTTATCCCCTCCCTTCCTCTCCCTCATAGGAATCCCTGAGTGTCTGTTGCTCCTATCCTTGTGCCTGTGAGCATACAGTAGTCAGCTCTCACTTATAAGGGAGAAAATATGACATTCAGTTTCTGTTTCTGTGATAGTTCGCTCAGGATGATGGTCTCTAGTTGCATCCATGTTTCTGCAAAGGACATGATTTTGTTCTTTTTTATGGCTGTGTAGTTTTCCATGATGTATGCATTACCACATTTTCCTTATTCAGTCTACCATTGATGGGCACCTAGGTTGGTTCCGTGTTTTTGCTGTTGTGGTTAATGCTGCAACAAACATGCGTGTGCCGATATCTTTTTGGTAGAGTGAGTTGTGCTCCTATGGGTGTGCACCCAGTACTGGGATTGCTGGGTCGAGTGGTCAGGCTAGTTTCAGTTCCTTGAGAAATCTCCAAACTGCATTCCACAGGGGTTTAACTAGCTTGCATTCTCACCAACAGGGAATACACCAACATTTTGTAGTATTAGACATTTTTTTATATAACAGAAGAATTCCTATGCCTCGCTGATGACAGACATTCTAGAAAACATGCATTGTTTAAATCAGAGTTCAGCACACTTTTTCTATAAAGGACCAGTAGTTAATATGTAAGAGCTTGTGGGCCATATGTTCTCTGTTGCAACTACTCAGTTCTGTTGTTGTGTTCCAATAAAACAAAAAAAAGCTATAGCTGAATGTGAGTTTGATGTATTTTCATTTGTCATGAAATACTCTTCTTTTAATTTCTTAAGTCATTTAAGTATGTAGAAGCTCTTCTTAACCTATGAGCTATATAGAAACAAGCTTCGGGTTGAGTTTGGTGTTTATGCTGTAGTTTGTTAACTCTTGGCTTAAATCTTGACTACTCCAATTTCTTAAAATCTTGAATTGGGCTAATTCTGATTTGACTATATGATGTATAACAATGAATAATTGCTTTGTTAAGAGTATGTCCTTGAGAGTTTTCAAAAGTTGAACATTTTAAAACAAATTTGAGTTTGAAAGTATAGAAAAATGTTAGAATTAAATATTGGAATTTATAGAAAAATTTATTTTAACAGAGTAGTCTTGGAACTTGTTTAAGGAGTTTAGTGACTAAGGCACATAAAGAACCTTGTTAGTTTATAGAGAAAATAAATTAAAGACAAAATTATAGACAGTAACTTAAAGTCAGGATTACTCACATGTACCATCACTTAAACGTACTTTGAAGTTACAGTCTGTGCTCTGATTATCACTTTAAAGAATAAGATCTAACTTTCAGAATTAAGGAATACTGTTAGAGACTAAATGATAGATAAGAAGTAGACTGCCTGACAAAAAAATTCTTTCTTGAGCACAGATATTTTTGTCTCAGTTATATAGCATTAAGTCTATTGAGTGTGTACAATATTTGATTTCAGCGTCTTCCATCTTTTTTTTTTTTTGAGTCAGAGTCCCACCTCTTGCCCAGGCTGGAGTGTGGCATGATCACGGCTCACCCCAGCCTGGACCTTCTGAGCTCTGGTGATCCTCCTGCCTCAACTTCCCAAGTTGCTGGGACTATAGGAGTGTACAACTACACTTGGCTAATTTATTTTATTTTATTTTAATTTTTTGTAAAGACAAGGTTGCAGTAATGACTGGGCTGGTCTCAGACTCCTGAGTTCAAGCAATTCTCCCTCCTTGGCCTCCTAAAGTACTGGGATTACAGGCAGAAACCACTGTGCCTGGCCTAGTGTCTTCCATCTTAAAAGTTACCAAGAAACATCCAGTACAATGCAGTGTATTCACAGTCATTAAAATATGTAGGATGTAGACATTTATTAACAAATAAATATCTCAAATAATGTTCATGGTTAGTTAATTGAAAAAAGGTAACATAACTATATATTTTCTTATTTGGGAAAGCAAAATGGGTTTAAATACAAATAGGTTTGAATGAATATACATAAAAGCATTACAGCAGTATTCAACTGGTGACAGGTTTTTGAACACATAAGCATGTTATACGCCTATTTTCATTTATTGTTTTACACTGACATTTCAGTGCTTTTGTATTATAACAAAATTATTTTAAATTAACAAACTAGACAGCCAATCTCTAGAATTTATAGTATTATTTAAGACTGAGTCAGTAAATTATATTTTAAAAGTATCAAATAATACGTGATTTCCTGAAGGTCTTTAATAAAACACAAAATGATGAAATTCACTTGAATGTCTTTCATTTGCAATTGTTTTTCAGGGTGATGATGACGCTTATCTGTGTATTCATGAAGACCAGACTGTGCGCATACAGCCTTCCCATCTGATGGGACGAAGTCATCCGGTGATGGACTCCAGGGTGGGTATGAAAACTCTGGAGCTTCCACCTGGCTGATCCTGTTTCTGGCTACATGGCTGCCTTGCCATGGCCTGCTGCAAGGCAGCCTCCACCCACAGACACAACCTCGCCTGAGTGGGGGCCTGGCAGCTGGGCTCTTCTTGTAATGACCTCAGAGAAAGTTTTCCATACTTTAGAAAGCACAAGACAAGTTTTTCTCCTAGGAAAAGATGAATTCTTGCTTGTGTCACTTAAATCCTTTTGGTTGCACCTTACAAAAAAGTATTTTATGGTTTGTCAAGAGCATCAGCCCCCTTTCAAAAGCTTACAGACAGGTTTTTAAGAAGAGGCTTGGTGAGGCGCAGTGGCTCACGCCTATAATCCCAACACTTTGGGAGACTGAGGAAGGGGGATTGTTTGGCCCCAGGGGTTTGAGACTGGCCTAGGCAATATAGTAAGACCTAGTTTCTACAAAAAATAAAAACAATTAGTTGGGTGTGGTGGTAGGTGCTTGTAGTTTCAGTGACCTGGGAGGCTGAGGTGGGAGGATCAGCTGAGCCCAGGAGGTCAAGGCTGCAGTGAGCCTTGATTGTACCACTGCATTCCAGAGTGGGTAAACTGGGTGACAGATCCCGAATCAAAGGAAAAAAAAAAAAAGAAGAGGCTATGCTAATGACAGGATTTCTTGACTAGTAAGATGGAAGTTGTCTTAAGTTCCTTTTGCTGATATCAGTGCCATAGGTGAGCTATTTCTGGTAAAGATGTGTCTTTTTCACAGGGCAATTGACAAGCAGATGAGCCTTGAAGGGCCAGTAGCTGTCACTTAATGACATAGCAGATGAGCTGTGACCGAGTCGCAGCCATCACGCAATGACATCACTGTGCATGGCCTTCTGGGGGCTGACCCCACTGCTGACTCGTTCTCCCAAGTTGCAGGCTGCCTTCTGGTCACTAGGGTACTTCTTGTTAATTGCTTTCTCAGAGTTTTGGGTTGAATACTGGTGGCCACATGGAGTTAGTACATCTGCTAAATTTTCTAACCTGGTAGAGGAATCCTGGGCTTCTGGCTCATGTCAAAAATAATTTTTTGCCAAATGGGATAAAGACAAATAAACTGAGAGAAAACGTTTCTTGTACTCTTCAAGGAGGAAGTGGAAACACAATGGCACTGCAGACAATGTGTGCACATATGATCTTGGGGAAAGGAAATTGAACAGGGCAGGGGTTTGATCACATCTTATTTTTAGCCGATCTTTGGGAAGTGCTAAGACGACCATTGTGTGTTTATAGGGTACTCTTGAGGACGTGGCTTGGAGGCTGGCGGATGATGTTATGCAGTGTTCTTTCAGAAGAAACATTACCCTTCCTGGGGTTAAGAATAGATTTGATCTAAACACAAGCTACTACATATTTCTAGCAGATGGCGTAGCCAGTGATGGTAAGTGTATTGTTAAAAGCTGTCCTTCTCAGTTTTTTCTTCTCTTTTTTCCTCTTTCCTGTTTTGAAGACTACTGTAGAGGCTCATATTTTAAGGCACACACTTAAGGGTAAGGAGTCACCAACCTTTTCCATTTTCTCTGAAAATTTGACTCTTTGGTTAACCTTATAGCTTTGCTTCCATGGAAACTAGATAAAAATAGAGTGTCAACTCTGTTACAAGGCAACGTTGCTCATGGTTGAAGTGGCCTCTGGTTGGTAAATGCATGTGGACCAGGAGGACTAGAAATATCTCGTCTAAAGCCATATCTTAGGGCTTCGCTGGGTGTAGTGACATTAGATTAGCATTGCAGGGACCCTAGCACCTGTGCCTTTGTGGTGGTTGCAAGAGATATTGACTCTTGTGAGAAAACCTGCCCAATATGAATCTCATCTTTTCATTTCATTTTATTTTATTTTTACTTTATCTTATTATAAAGATGTGGAGTACAAGTCAGGATTAGGTACATGAGTAATCTACATGCAGGTGAAGTTTGGGCCTCCAACTGGTCCTCACTCCCCCTGGTTTAGGACCAGGTACACTCTGTGTTGTTTTGTGCCCCCCCTTTCCTCCCAATCATGGTAGTGTTCCATGACTACCTGCCCTTCTCTTGTGCTGTTATGATTAATGTTCAGGTCCCATTTATGAGAGAGAACATGTGGTATTCAGTTCTTTGTTTCTGTGATAGATCACTAAGTATGATGATCTTCAGCTCCATCTAATTGCTGCAAAGTCCATGATTTTGTCCTTCTTTATGACTGCATAATATTCCATCGTGTATGTATACCACTTTTTCTTTATCCAGTCTACTTTCAATAGGCAGTAGAATTGGTTCCACATTTTTGCTGAGCTTTCTCAGGGGATGGAGGGTTGGAGAGAGGATAAAGACATTAGCTTCTGGATAGCAAGTAAATGGCTACAAGACTTTCCACTGAGGGGAGAATGCCCTTCACAGGCTGGTGTAGGGTGTTTTTGTCCCCTATCTTTCTAGGATCCCATGTGTAGCCTAAGGTAGTTTATAAGTCTGATGTTTTATTTATCCTTAAGCAGACCACCTGGGTGGATATGGCAACAATTATTAGTGGGAAAAATTTAATTTTGTTTAAGGTCTTGGCTTAAGATTTTTTGAGGAACTGCAGGAAGTACCAATGTAGCATTTAGTGACTCACGTCTCAGGCAGTAACATTGCCCTAAAACTTTATCTACTGTTGGTTAAACAGAGACCCAGAAAGTTTTGAAGCAGAATAAAGTACCTACTTAGTATAGAGAAAATTTAGGAATATTTGTAGATCTAGTTGTAAGTGACATGTATAGTTCTCTTAGTCAAATCATATAATAGTTGGAAGAGCAAATATGGCTTGAAGATAATTTCTTTCTTTCTTTCTTTTTTTTTTTTGAGTCAGAGTCTCACTCTGTTGGCTAGGCTGGAGTGCAGTGACATGATTTTATCTCACCACAGCCTCAACATCCTGGGCTCAAGTGATCCTTCTGCCTCAGCCTCCCAAGTAATTGGGATTACAAGCATGCATCATCTTTCCCAGCTAATTATTGTTATTAATTTTTTTTTTTTTTGCATTGGAGTCTCACTCTGTCACCCAGACTGGAGTGCAGTGGCCGCTCCCGGCCACCGCAGCCTCGACCTGCTGGGCTCTGGCGATCCTTCTGCCTCAGCCTTTCAAGTAGCCGGAATTACAGGCATGCGCTACCACGCCCGGCTGATTTTTTTTTTTATTTATTGTAGAGATGAGATCTCGCTGCCCAGGTGGGTCTCGAACCCGCAGGCTCAGACAATCCACTCACCTCAGCCTCCCAAAGGCACGGGATTACAGGCTGAGCCACCAAGCCCGGCTTTGTTAATTTTTTTAAGAGATGAGGTCTCAATATGTTGCCCAGGCTGCTTTTGAACTCCTGGCTTCGAACAATCCTCCCGCCTTGGCTTCCCAAAGTGCTGGATTACAGGTGTGAGTCACTGTGCCAGGCTGAGAATAATTTCATAGTTAAATGACAAAAATGAATAAAAATTACGTAGTGCTTGCTGAGTACAAGTCACTGGTTAAGCATTTTAGGCGATTCTTCATTTCTTCTTTTGAGACAGGAGGATCTTGCTCTGTTACTCAGGCTGGAATGCAGTGGCACGATCACAGCTCATTCATTGCAGCCTTGAACTTCTGGATTCAGGCAATTCTCCCACTTCAGCCTCCTGAGTAACTGAGATTACAGGTGCACCACTACTCCCAGCTAATTTTAAAAATTTGTTTTAAAGATAGAGTTTTGGTATGTTGCTCAGGCTGGTCTCAAAACTCCTGACTTCAAGCTGTCCTCCCACCTTGGCCTCCTAAAATGCTGGGATTATAGCTATGAACTCTGCACCTGGACAGATTCTTCATTTTTATCTTCATAAAATACAAGCTAGATACGTTATTACTATTATTCCTATTCTATCTACGAGGAAACAGGCTGAGAAAAGTGAAGTAATTTGCCCAGGCAAGTAAAGAGTGGTGTTGGAATTTGGCCCTTGAAATATAGGAAATTAATTTTTAATGAGGAAAATGCCAAATATTTGTGTTTCTAAACAGTTACTACTAAAGTGCGGTAGCTATGTTATTGTTATTTTTGTTGCTATCCCTTGCTGCATTGCATGTATCTCATTTATTTCTCACAGAGCCTTTGTAAGTCGGTATTTGCTGCCCATTTTAGAGACATGGAAACTGGGACCCAGTAGGGTCAAGCAACTTGTTCAAAATCAGATGAACACCAGAGTCAGGAATCCAACCCAGTCTCCTCCAACTACAAGAGTTGTGTCCTGTCATGCCAGATGGCCTCCTTTGGTGCCTGGCCTGTGACAGATACTCTGTCTAGATATGAGGTTATTGACTCAAATGGATTTCTTAAATTGCCAGGGGATTTAACAGTTCACATGTATACCTCCTAAAGTTTTACACTTTAGACATTTAGACTTTTGGCCAGGCACAGTGGCTCACGCCTGTCATTTCAGGACTTTGGGAGGCATAGGCGAGAGGATTGCCTGAACTCAAGGGTTTGAGACCAGCCTGGGCAACTTGGCAAGACCACGTGTCTACAATAAATAAAAAAATTAGCCGGGCATGGTGGTGCATGCCTGTAGTTCCAGCTGCTTGGAAGGCTGAGGCAGAAGGATCGCCTGAGCTCAGTAGTTTGAGGCTGCGGTGGCCATGAGTGTGCCACTGCACTCCAGCCTGGGCAACAAAGTAAGTCTGACTTAAAAAAAAAAAAGAAGTTTAGATTTTAAAAGAAAAGTCATCTTATTTCAATGGAGGAATTCTGCTGTGTAATAGATTATGTGTGTGTGTTTGTATGGCAAAACGCTTCTTCACGGGGTAGCATTGCAGAAAACAGAACATATTTTCCGATAGAATGAATGTTTTACCTGGTAGTTCTGACACTCCCTCCGAAATGCCAACTTCCTGGATGATGACACATGTGATGTCAGAGCATTGCTCTGTCACCCTCACTGGGGCTGGGCGCTGGTGGGGAGAGTGCATCTCTGCCTTGTCTTGTGGTGCTTGGAAGTGTGGGGCTTCACAGTCTGCTCCAGAGCCATCCGCAGTGACTGCTGACAGTGCAGACCCCCACGCTCTGTGTCGAGCCTCTGGACCCATCTTCCACTACCTGGAATCTTCACTTTACCAAGCGTCCCAGGTGGTTTGACTCATGCTGTAGTTTGACAACTCACTGTTCTGGAAATGGTTCTTCCAGCTGGGGTTCACATAGTCTGGAGGTTCCAGGGAGCAAGACTAGAATTTTTTTTTGTAGATATATTTTTATCTCATTAAATTTTTTTCTATTTTAATGTATCTTATAGTGTATATAATGTATTAAAACAATAGTGCATGTTTATTAACAAAAACATAATTTTTAACGTATTTTTAAACATTTTAAAAGTTTATTTTAAAGATGTGGGGTACAATTCAGGATTAGGTGTACAAGTGGTCTTCATATAGGTAAAGTTTGAACCTCCCTTTGGTCCCCACTTTACCTGGTTTGAGATCAGGTACCCTTATTGATGTGTCTCCCTCCACAAAAACATACTTATACTGGGCACATTTAAAAAAAAACTTGCAGAGTGCAAAGCACAGAAAAGAAAATACAACAAGCCTGGAAAGTGCTACTCAGGAATTCATTTCCCGGTTCTATTGTACTGGGGGTCAAAGGGCAGTTATTACACAAATCACTATCTCTTCAGTAACACAGTTGTATGTACGTGGACTGTTTATAAGTTAAAAGCAGTAAGACTTTGTAAGGGTTAAGTCAATTTTCAAAGCAATCTCTGTAACCCATATAAATGTAAAATGTGCCCAATTTCAGTAAAATCTTGTAACGATGCAACCATTTAAAACCTTTTTCTAACTGCTCTTTTTCCCAGAATGCTGACATCATTCTATCTTGGGATAAACAGTCATGTGAAATGCTGAATGTGTTTAAACTGAAAGACAGAAATCTCTTGGGCAAATAAGTGATTCACAGATAAGAAATCTATCCATTTCAATAGTTAATGAAGTAGAGACTCTGTTACCACATGACCTATTATTTAAGGAGTTTAGGAATACTGTAGGTCACATAATATTGCCAGGTGTTGTGCTAAGTGCTTCACAATTAAAATGGAGCCATGTGATGGAACTCTAAGATCATAGCGGAGGCTAAGTTCATGCTTAGTTCATGGCTTTCCCACAGTTCACAGTTTAAAAACACTTTTCTCCCAGCCCATCTCTCAGGCTTGATGGGATGCTGGTTTCTTTGTCATCATGACCACTCTATGGATGCAGAATTTTTAGTATACTCAGTGCTTTTCTTGTCATTTTTGATAGTTGTCTTGATCCTTTTCTCTTTGACCTTTCTGTAGCTGTCTCTTTCTTTTTGATACCCTCTTCTCCAGGTGTTCATTACATGAAGCTCTTCTCGCTTTCTGTTTTCTAACAAGCCATGGTTTATTGGTCTTGCTGAATGAATAACTGGGAGTCCTAACACCGGGTTTCAGTTGTCCACGTTTGCCTCCACTGCTTCCAAAGCTTCCTTATTATACCCTGACCATCTATCAATAAATCGAGCTGTGACTATTTGGTCTGTTCTTCCCTAGATCTATTAGTCTATTCCTGCACTGGCTGGAGTTACTAGAGCCTTATAATAGGCTATGAATTTTGATGGAGCATGATTCCTCTTTTGACCTTTTTAAAGGATTTTTGTCTCTTTGTGTATATTTGTTCTTCTAGATGAACTTTAGGCGTGACCGGTCAACTTCTATTAAAAATCCTGTTGGTATTGTGATTGAAATGGTAGTGAAATTGTAGAGTAACTTGATGAAAAATGACTCTTTGCAATAGTGGGTTTCTTATGCAAGAGCATGTTGGGATATTTCATTTATTCAGATCCCGCATATGTGTGTCACAGTGAAATTGTATGGTTTTCTTTACATCTTCATATAGGGCTTATTTTTTTTGTCTTGCTACTTTGTCCCTTCGTATTTTATCATTTTCTAAAACAAATGATTGGGAATGGGTTTG
This sequence comes from Carlito syrichta, assembly GCF_000164805.1. Classification (NCBI taxonomy): domain Eukaryota; kingdom Metazoa; phylum Chordata; class Mammalia; order Primates; family Tarsiidae; genus Carlito; species Carlito syrichta. The sequence continues at coordinate 963,531 of NW_007252030.1, forward strand.
TTTTCCATACATTTCCCAAATGTGTCTGTGGATGGGAAATGTATTGATTTTTGAATATTTATCTTGAATTTGAACCACCTAGTTTTCCAGTTGATGGATTTTTTTTCTGGATAAGTGTCATCTTGTGCAAAAAGGACAGGCTGATAGATTGATTTTCTTTCTTGTCTCATTGCATAGTCTGGTTCTTGCAGAACAGTGTAGAATGGCAGCAGTGAGGTGGCAGGTATTGCTGTCTTATTTCTGATTTTTGAGATGAATGCTTTCTATAGTCAGTGTTAAGTGTCTTAGTGGTTGCATGTTTCTTGTGGATATCTTTTATTTTGTTGGAAATGTCCTTCTGTTCTTAAGTTTACTAAGAATTCATATGAATGTGTGCTGAATGTTACTGAATATCTTTTGGGTCACTGTGAGATGATGCTTTGTCATGACTTTTATAGATTTCTAGGTGGTGAATGATACTTGCCTTCCTGGGATAAACCTTACTTTGGTCATGTTTTATTATTCTGTTAATACACAACTTATTTGATTCATTCATAATTTCTTTTTACATCTATAGTCATAAGTGATTTTGGTCTATGTTGTGGGATTGTGTGTGTGGGTGTGTAGGAACTTATGTTAATGTTCACATGCCTAGTTTTGGTTTCTGTGTTATGATGATCTCATAGAATGAACTCTAGAATAGTTTGGATAAAAAAAGAATACTTAGGCCAGATCCGGTGGCTTACACCTATTATTGCAGCACTTTGGGAGGCCGAGGTGGGAGGATTGCTTGAACCCAGGAGTTCGAGGCCAGTCTAGACTACATATGGAGACCTTGTCTGTAGAGAAAAAAAAAATTTAGCTGGGTGTGGTGGTGCACCTTTAGTCCCATCTACGTGGGTAGCTGAGATCGGGGGATCCCTTGAATCTAGGAGGTTGCAATTACAACTAACCATGGTCATGCCACTGCACTCCAGCCTGAGTGACAGAATGAGACCCTTTCTCTTAAAAAAAAAAAAAGAAATAATTTAAAGTATAGTAGAACTTACTCATTTAACACTCTGGATGTAGGATAGAAATAATTGACTAATTAAAAAATTATTTTATTGTTATACTCTCCATGGTTGGCTTATTCTTTGGTCAATTTTTATAATTCTGTATTTTTATAGAAATTCACCCATTTATGTAGATTTTGAGGTTTTTGGGGCCTGATTTAAAATTGTATGTAGAGATTATCTATAGCTATAAAAAAGTCTTCTATATGAGCAGCTGCCACTGTTTTAATTATTTTAATAAAACATCGTGATGTTTCCTTTTATCGCATGGTCAGAGTTGCCAAAAACTCAGTCGATTTTATTGTCCTTTTACAGGGTCAACTTCTCTGATTTTTAGGTTTAATCATTTAAATTCTACCTTTAATTTTAGTTAATTTTATTTTCTGGTTTTCTAAGTTATATTTTGTTATTTTAAATGCAACTGGAATGAAGCAATTACTTCATTACTTTGTCTTTTTTTAAGGAAACGCTGTTAAAATGGTAAAAACTTTTGAATAGCAGCTTGATTGCATCACATGTGTTTTCCTGTGAAGTGTCTTTGTTGTTGTTATAAAATCACATGTTAGACATGTGGTTTTAGTTTTGATTTCCTATTTAACCCAAGGATTATTAAAAATAGTAATTTTGTAAATACCTAGGAGAACCATTTTATGTCTAGCTTTTGTTGTTGCAGTTTGGACAGATAATATACATGTATCCTGTATAATTCTTTCCTTTTGGAAATTATTAAGATGCAGTGTGTGGCCTAAATTTATCATTCGTTTTAGACAAAGGTTCATATATACATTTGTTATATTAAATGTTCTAATTCTTTTGGACAGTGGCATAATATTCTAAAAATATGTGTATTCCATTATTTATTTACTCATTCTCCTGATTATGGACATTTAATTAATTAATTAATTTTTTGGTCAGTATAAAAAAAGTAAACATTCCTGAACATATGTCTTTGGTAAAATTGATTTCTGGAATGAACACAGACACACATACACACACACACACACACACACACACACACACACACACACACTCCCAAGAGTAATTCTATACAGTCAGAGATTTACCTTTAGATATAATAAAATTGTAATAATAAATAATAAAATAGTAATGTAAACAAATTTGTTCATCTCACTAATGGAAATTTGATCTGTTAAGTCAAATGCAGTTCACATTGACCATGTGTCCGAGACCACATCGTCAACATACTTTTTTCTGTCCTCTACCCACCCTTTTTCTTCAGGCCCAGTTTCAGTTAGTTTATTCTAGAATTTCAGAGATAGGTGGTGGCTAATGGCTTGTAGATTTTCTAAAACATGTGTTCTCTTTCAACAGTTAAATGTGACATTTCCAGTGCTTTGTGACCATCTTAACAGTAATTGTTTTGGCTTATTGTTTAATTTGTCTCTTGCATGCCGCCAGTTCTTCTTACTGTAAATTCTTGCTCCCTGTTCTTATTTCTTTCTTTATTTTGTTTTGTTTTTAGTATAGAGATGTGGGGTACAAGTGTGGGTTAACTACATAAGTAGGCTGCATGCAGGCGAAGTTTGGGTTTCTAGTTGGCCCTCACTCCCCTAGTAGTGGATCAGGTACCCTTTGTGTTGTCACGTGCCCTGACCTTCCTCCTTCCCTCCCTCCCCTGGTAGTGCCCAGCAACTGCTGATTCCTCCCTTGTAGTCATGTGACTGTTGTTCAGGGCTCACTTATGAGTGAGACCTGCGGTATTCAGGTCTTTGTTTCTGTGATATTTCACTTAGTATGATGGTCTCCAACTCAGTCCAATTTGCTGCGAAGTCCACGATTTTATTCCTCTTATGGCTGCATAATACTCCATCATGTATATGTACCACATTTTTCTTATCCATTCTATTTTTGGTGAGCAGCAGGGTTGGTTCCATATTTTTGCTATTGTGAATAATGCTGCAGAAAACATGCATGTGCAGGTATCTTTTTTTGTAGAGTGACTATGTTCTTCCAGGTCTATTCCCAGGAGAGGGATAGCTGGTTCATAGGAAAGATCAATTTTTAGTTCTTTTAGGAGTTGCCACACTGTTTCCCATAGAGATTGAACTAGCTGCACTTTCCCCAACAGTGTAGAAGTGTTCCCTTTTCTCCACATCTGTGGTAGCATCTGTTATTTTCTGACTTATTGATAATGGCCATCCTTACGGGAGTTAGGTGGTATCTCATTGTAGTTTTGATTTTCATTTTTACAATAATTAGCAAGACAGAATTTTTTCATGTGTCTGTTGGCTGTATGTTATTTTTAAAGAAGTGTCTGCTCACGTTCTTTGCCTACTTTTTGGTGGGAAAGTTTTTTTCCTCTTTTACCTTGTTTGAGTTCCTCATAGTTGCTGGATGCCAGGCCCTTGTCAGATGCATAATTTCCAAATTTTTTTCCCCATTCTGTGTATTGTCTCTTTACTCTCTTGATAGTTTCTTTTGCTGTGTAAAAGCTTTTCAGTTTGCTGAGGTCCCACTTGGCTATCTTAGTTTTTATGATGTTCACTTTTGGGGATTTGGTCAAGAATTTGTCTCCTACTCTGATGTGCATAAGGGTGTTTCCTGTGTTTTCTTCTGGGATTCTTATCGTTTGAGGTTTTATGTTTAGGTTTTTGATCCATTTTGAATTGATTTTTGTATACGGTGATAGGTAGGCATCTGGTTTCAAGTTAGCTATCCCTCTTTTCACCATTTGGATGATATCATTTTATATCTTGAAAACCTGAGGGAGTCTGTCAAGAGCCTCCTCACACTGATAAATGACTTAAGTAAATTCTCCGGCAGAGTCCAAAGAGGTACCCCAAAGGTGGAGACAGCGTAGGTGGGAGGGAGGGAATGAGGGAGGGAGGGAGGGGATAGAGAGAGAGAGAGACTGGACACCTGTTAAAAGGGTGCAGATGCCATTTTATTGTGAGTAGTAGCGAACTTATATTTCTCTCTACAAGGCAAATAATCTCTGCAAGTTGCTGCCACAGAGCAAGTCAAAATCATCATTACAAAACAAATCACTTACAACAAATTATATTTTTTTTTTGTGATGTTAAATCGATGCTTAAGTTTAAGTATTCTACTCTGCGCTTGGCTAGTGTTCTCTCTAAGGCTGGAGACTATTTCCACCCAAAACAACATAATCCTGACACAATGATGTTACCCTGTGAAAACAGTTCCCACAACCCATTAATATGAAATCTTTAAATTATAAAATTATAAAGCTTCTCATTAAACAACTCCACTTAAAACAAAACTTATATCCCAAATTAACTAATATATATTACAATCTTTCTAACAAATTTAACTCTTATAAACTTAACTTCCTATATTCAAATTATCCAGGGAAACAGGTTTTTCCATAATAAAGTCTCTGGGGGCCAGAACAACAGTTTCTGGCCCAGGATTTTGGAGCAGTTCATATGTAGAATATTTCCATCTGGCGGAAGAATGTGCACCTGGAGATTTCCTAGAAGTGCCTGGCAGATGTCTCTTTTCTCATGGACAAGGAGTTTCTTCTTGAAAACTTTCTGCTCTTTTAAGCCCCTTGATAGTTTTTCTTATTTGAATTCCTTTATTGTTTTCCTATCTGGAACAGCTTATCTCTAAGGAAAAAGCAGCTCAGAAGAAACTTCTAGTGATGTTAGATAAAACCTGTTTTACTCACTTAAATTCTACATCTAAACCCTTTAACTTTTTATATACTATAACTTTAATATGTATCTCAAAACAAACTTATGAATCACCTACATATACCTTAATATAAACTTTCACTACACTTAAATCTTATGCCTTGTATTCAAACACCATAACTACGACTACAAATAATAAGTAAAAATATTTAAAACAATTCTTTGCCTAAACAAAATCAGAAAGCTCTTTTTACCAGGTATTAGTCACAAATCCTAACCCTAAAAACAAATCTGTAACCCATGACCAAGCGAAAGAAAGCCCTTTAAACATGCCTCAGAGTCATCACATGGGCAGAAAGGGATGGGTTAAACAACATAGTGGAAAGATGGACAATGAGTTTCCAGTAGTCTGTGGCCCGGGGTCACCAGGACCCTGTCAATCTGGTGGGCCTCCAAGGCTGGCTCCCAACAAAAATCAGTGTGTAAAAGACAGTTGCATTCCTAAACACCAGCAACAAGTAGGCAGAGAATCAAATAAAAAGTACAATCTCATTCACAATAGCCACACACACACAAAGAAATACCTTGGCATCCACCTAACCAGAGACGTGAAAGACCTTTATAACAAGAACTACAAAACTGTGCTCAAAGAAATCTAGGATGACACAAACAATAGAAAAAATTCCATGCTCATGGATTGAAAAAAATCAATATTGTTAAGATGTCCATCCTATTCAAGGCAATCTGTAGATTCCACATTGTTCTTCTCAGATCTGGAAACAGCAATACAGAAATTCATATGGGAACAAAAAAGAGCACAAATAGCCAAAACAATTCTCAGCAAAAGGAAGAAAGTGAGAAGTATCACACTTCCAGACTCTGAACTTTATGACAAGGTTATAGTGACCAAGACAGCATAGTATTGGTACAGGAATAGGTCCACAGAACAATGGAACAGGATAGAGATTCCAGAATTAAAAATACGGTTTTCTTATCTTTATTCTGACTCATCTCTTGCTTGGTATGTTATTTTTTAAACTTTTTTCAAGGGGACTGTGTGCCCTTGCATATATCCTTATGCTGCTTTTGCACAGGAATGACATCTCTGTTGATAGTTATTTTTTATGACCCTAAGAAATTTTGTTTCCATGTCATGCTCAAAGTTCAATCTCCCCTCCTACCCCCATTTTTGAAGACATAATTCTTCTTTCTTTTAAAACATTAAAAAAAAATTTCAGGTCGAATTTATAAGCACTCTCAGCAACCTTTGATTACATATGAAAAGCATGATGTGACTAACTCTCCGAAGGACATAGGAGGCTCCCGTTCGGTGCACCTTCTGAAGGCTCATGGTAAGTCATGTATGCGTGTGGTGTTACTACCACTTTGTGGAATAAACTCACCTGATGACTCAGTGCTGGCTAGATTAGGCATGGTGGTGGGCCCAATTTAGCAAATTTTACTACATCTTTTATGTCAAAGCATTAACATTTGCAGGTAGCACCGTCTATCTTATGGTTTGCTCATTTTTATTAAAAATGGAGAGTAGGGCTAATTCAGTGATTTTAACCCTGGCTGCACATTAAAATCACCAGTGGAGCTTTTGAGGCAGCTATAATTTTAAAAAAGTATCCTAGTTGTTTCTAACTGCAGCCAGGGTTGAGTATCACTGGGTTAATTTTTTATGAGATTTTAATTTTCAGCATAGACGGTCTATGGTTTTTATTGTTTACTTGTAATGATTGTTTGGTTTCAAAGATACATTTTTATGTGGTTGAACTGATCAAGGTACAAGTATTTGAGGATATACAAAGTGCTCAGTGCTGTGCTTGGCTATCACATGTCTAAGCGGGGAACGGAACCAGGCTGAAAGAGCAAGAGCTTGAAAACAAGGCTCTCATGTGCTCTGTTTCTATTGCTCTGTTTCTATCTTCAGATTGAAGTCGATTCCATCTGAAAAGTAACCTGGCTTATCGTTAAAAAGGCGAGATTTAAAAATACAGGAATGGTGTCGTGTGTATGGTACTATTGTGAATGACTAGTGTTTGGGGGGAACTTTCCTTATTTGGGATGTTTTCCAGAGTTCATTATAGTGGAGTTTCTGTAAATGTCACTACAGTTAGGCTTAAAAATAACTTTATGGCTGTTCATTTGCTTCTGCTCATGTTGTGGGTTCCATTTGGTAGTAATTGGGTTCTGAAATAATGAGCCTGTTTGTTTTCCGTTGTTTTCTGGAGATGTAAGATTTGGAAACAACTGCAGACAGGCTGCACTGGTATAGTGGTTAAGAGCACAGTTGCTGCAGCCAGATGGGGTTTGTACTCTGACTTTGCAACCTTGGCCAAGCTCCTTAGCGTCTCCATGCCTTAGTTTCCCCATCCAGCAAAACTGGAATAATAGTGGTAACTGCATCCTATGGTTACAGTCAAGATCAATTAGATTACTACACATAGGCACTTAATAGGAGCCATGCAGGTGCCAGCCAGCAGGGGAATCAGTGGCAGAAAGTTGTGGTTTGTGGAGTCTTTTTAGGTTATATTTGTGTCTGTGAGTGTCTTTTGCTGGTTGCTTATGTTCTCTGGGCACTTGGCTTAGTCATTTAAGAAGCAGCTTGACTCATGTGTGATGTCGACTGTTGTGCTTTCTCCCTGTAGGTGCCTTAATGTTTGTGGCGTGGATGACTACTGTCAGCATAGGTGTGCTGGTTGCCAGGTTCTTCAAGCCAGTTTGGCCCAAAGCTTTCTTCCTTGGTGAAGCAGTTTGGTTTCAGGTAGGTGGGGGAAGAAGCTTAATACAGTTTTCATATCATCTGAACGTTGCAACATGAGAACATATGAAGTGTCTGTATGAGTCAGTGTGTGTGTGTGTGTGTGTGTGTGTGTGTGTGTGTGTGTGTGTGTGTGTTGCAGTTTATAGCTGTATGTTGGGGTCCTCCTAGCCAATTGAGAGTAGAGACACAAAATACTTGCTGGAGATCAAAATGCAGACAGCTTTATGAGGAGTTAGGCTGGGTTGGAGAGACTGTCAGGGTCATGTGTACTCCTTTGTAATATAAACCTTGGGACACAATTGACCCTTAATTGTATCTCTCTGTGTGAGGAAGATGTTGGAAGAATGTTCACCCACTGACCTGATTAGAGATGAACCGGAGAAGGCTGGGGAGTGAGGCAGGAGTGGATGGTTATTGCATTTTAGAGTAAAGGTTGAGGGGCCTGTGAATGCTAGTTAGATGATCCCTAACTCACCAGTTGGGATCAACTCTTTCCTGGGTGGGTGAGAAGAGAAACTAATAGTGTTCTTTTTCATGCTCCCCCTTCCTGTGGCAGGAAGGGACACAAGCGAGAGTCAGTAAGTACCCTTCAAATCAAAGCAAACCAGACTTTCCCTTTCATGGTTACAGAGTATAGATATTTACACATGTAGATCAACGAGCGTGTGTTGAGTTGAAAGGCACATGCGTGCTTGTAGAATACTCCTGATGGGAGCAGGTTTGACTTGGTAAGAGGGTGCCTTGATGCTTCCTAGTCAAATAAATTGTATCTGGCCTTATCTAACCTCCCTGCTCACTATTGGTAGGTGGGGCGGTTTGTCTTATGTCTTCTCCCTGTTGCTTCCCGCCTGGTCTTGAGCACGGTTTTCTCTGCCTCTGGTTTGGCCACTTTCTTGATCACACTTGAGAACTCTCACTCCTGAGTTCTCTCTCTCATCTGCTCATGTGGATATTCTCAGTTGGAGGACTCTTTATGTCTTTTGTTTATCAACTAAAATCCTCCACTACTTTTAAATCTAGATGGTTTTATCATAGGCTTTATATATACACACACGTATATAGGGTGATGTGTGTGTGTGTGTGTGTGTGTGTAACCTGTATCCTGCTTTCCCCAGGATGGTTTTGACTTGTGCCAGTCATCATCCTGGCATAATAATTAACAGTGGCTTGTTTTCACACAACGTTCTCCTGATTTCTACTATGAAGTACATATTTCATATATTTTTCTCTTATCTGCTTAATTCTATCTGAAGCTCCTCGGGAGACAGGAGCTTTTGCTCCTTGATGTCTCCCTGCACCTGGTCTAGTACAGTTCTTGATGGTGGAGCTTAGTCAGCAGCTCTGGAAGGAGTGAAGGACTTGGCAGGCGAGTGGTCCGTGTACTGTGTGTGTGAATGTCCTTCCTGCTGCTTGGGGCAGGCAAAGTCCTGGCAGATGCTCTTGAATGATGAGGATGGCAGCCTCAGGTTTCCTTAAAGTTGAATGGTATACTGAGATCGCTTTTTACTGCCTACAAGCTGAGATGGGATGTCAGCTGAATCCCTGCTTTCAGCAAGTCTCAGCCATGTCTTGCCTGTGTTTATACCGTAACTCCGGCTCCTTTCTCTCCGCGATTGACTGGCTTCTAACATTGTCATGTTTCTTGGCAGGTGCATCGGATGCTCATGCTCGCCACCTGTGCCCTCACCTGCATTGCTTTTGTCCTGCCTTTTATCTACAGAGGGGGCTGGAGCTGGGTGAGTATATGTCTTTTTATGGAAATGTTCTTATGGAAATCCACTTTGGTGTCAACACAGGTTGCTGTTTTATTCTCAGATGATGGATCAGAAGAGATTTCTGCATGAATCTCTCTTCCTCTTGCTTTCGGATCATTTGATGACCCACATGGTTGGGGTTTCTGGTGGGTGACGATGTCAGTGCAGGTAACTTAGCAATGAGTTGCATTTTTAAAGTGCGTCAAGCGTTAGGTACACACGATAGCCTTGGTGAATTTTTCTCACTGTAGAGTGTTGACACAATTCAAAGCGTGTTGTCTGAGCCTCATATCAGTGACAAGTAAAAAAAATAAATAAATAACAGAAAAAAACCCAGAACCAAAGTGTGATGTACAAGGAACACAAAGACTATAAGTGGCTTTCTCTAACTGGCAGGATGATGACCACTAAGCTAGCATCAGTTACATTTCTACCATGTGACCTGCTGTGCTGAGTGCTTTCGTGTGCTGTCAGATTTAAATCTCAGATGAAGTAGGTATTGATTATAATCCTGTGTTGCCAGTGAAGACATTGAGGCTTATTTTCAGATGCTTATCTCCAGCCCAGACCTCTCCCCTGGCTTGGGACTCACGCAGTCAGCTCAGGCTGTACTCAGGACTCCACTTAAACATCCAAGATGTCACACTCAGCATGGCCAGAATGGAATTCCTGGTCTTTCCTCTCGGGTAGTTCCATCTTTAGATCACTCGTTGGTGTTCTCCTTGACTGTGCTTTCTTGCACAGCCACATCAAATCCACCAGAAAGTCTTCCTGACTCCATATCTAAGGCATAGCCATAGGCCAGCACACCTCACCGCCATCGGTGATGCTATGGGAACTGGGCTGCCCTCATCTCTTGCCTGGAATTTGCAGTTGCCCTGACTGGTCTCTCTGGCTTGACCCTTTCTCAACAAGGAAGGCAAAGTAATTTTTAAAAAAATGTGGCCAGGCGTGGTAGCTCACGCATATAATCCTAGCACTTTGGGAGGCTGAGGTGAGAAGATTGCCTGAGCCCATGGGTTTGAGACCAACCTGGGCAACTTGGTGAGAACTCATCTCTACAAAAAATCAAAAAATTAGCTGGGCATGGTGGCACACACCTGTAGTTCCAGCTACTTGCAGGCTGAGGCGGAAGGATCACCTGAGCCTAGCAAGTCGAGGTTGTGGTGGCTGTGAGCATGCCACTGCACTCCAGCCTGGGCAACAGAGTGAGGCTCCTACTCAAAAAAAAAAAAAAAAAAAAAGTTAACGAGTTCATGTCTTGCCTGTGCCCCAAACTGGTGTCTCTAACATCTCTTGATGTCCCTCTGATGACCTAGATGTTCTGACTGCCTGCCATTCTCTAGACTGACCTCCTACTCTCCATCCAGGGCATCTCCTTCCATGCTGGCCTCTATGTGCTGGACTGCAGACGTGCCAGCCATCTGTAGCGTCTTTGTAGACTCTTCCTTCTGCCTAGTGCACATTTCTCCCAAGTCTTTGTGTCCCTCGGAGAGCCCCGCCCTGCTCTGTTTTTCCAATAGCGCTCTTCCCTGACGCCACTTCATATGATGTCCTTGTCACGTTTTTTTCTTTGTCTGCTTTCCCACTCAGTATGTCAGCCTGTGAGAGATGGGATTTCTACTGGTGTATCCAAGCCCCCAGAACAGATTCTAGGACCTAGTAGGAACTCAGTAAATATTTAGTGAATGAGTGAATTAGGCCTACTGAATAAGTGACATGCTTACACTCCCATGACACTAGCCAGTCAGAATTAGATGTTTAATATTTCAGAGCTGGCCAGGCTCAGTGACTCAGCCTGTAATCCCAGCACTTTGGGAGGCCGAGGTGAGTGGATTATCTGAACTCACGGGTTTCAGACCAGCCTGGGCAACTTAGAGAGACCTTGTCTCTACAATAAATAAAAAACTAGCTGGGTGTGGTAGCACGTGTCTGTAGTTCCAGCTACTTGGAAGGCAAAGGGGAAAGGATTGCAGGTCAATGCTGGGGTGGCCGTGAGTATGCCACTGCACTCTAGCCTTGATGACAGAGTGAGACTCCAACTCAAAAAATATATATATATTTCAGAGTTTGGGCTGATGCCACAGCAATAACACTGGTGAGTCTTGGGTTTCAGATGTACTAGGAAACTTCCTTCCTGCTTTTAGGTAGTTTATGGGTCAGTCAACCTATTTTTTAAAATGGAAATGATGGAGATTTTATTATATGAATCGAGATATTAGAACCTTATTTTATTTAGGTGCTTGGCACAAGGGTAACACAAATCTTGTAATTTTGTAGATAATAGTCATTGCAGTCTATGAATAGAATAGTATAAAGATTAAGAGCATTTTTCTGTAGCCAGACTTTGGATTCAAATCCTGGTCTCATCCCTTATTACCCAGGACTTAACTCTCTGGCCCTCAGTTTACTCATATGTAAGATGGGGATGGTACATAGTATCTATCTCATCTGTGTTCCATGAGGATTGGGGATTAATTAACTGAAAGCACTTAGGATAGTTCCTAGCACATTCTAAACACGTATAAGAGTCTTGTTGCTGCTGTTTTGTTTTTTGTTAGACAGAATCCCTTTACCTCTTCACCATGGTTATACTTTTATCCATGTGTAACTGAGCTCATGGTTTGAGAATATGTTTATATTGCTCTTTTATTGGCCTTTAGTTTCTGTTTACAAAGACTTCCTGTCAAGGCTCAGACACTTCCATGTCCTTGTTTCTAAGTCACAGATTACATCCTACCCAAGCACAGGTGTCAGACAACAGACTGTAGCATCCCTCTGTCCAAACTCGTCACAGGTTAGAGCATCTTCTTAGATCTTCTCTTAATGTTTAAGTGAAATCACTGTCCTGAGGAGTCTCATTTACCATCTTCTGGCTTGAGCAGGCATGCAGTGTCACCTAAGGAGGAGTGCAGTGGGCACTGTTGAGACACTATGTTGAGGTTTCTCCTTGTGTGAGATCTTTATTCTGAATGGAGGAGATAAACTTTGAACACAGTGGCCACACAGGTTACTCACCGAACCAACAGACATTTAATGAGTGACCAAGACTCTGTTGAACTCCTGATCTGTAAACCCAGAGCTCTGTGGGGAGTCATGTAAAACCACAGTTAGAGAAACCCAGAAGTCTAAACACATCATCACCGTACATTGGGGTGATTGTTCTCAGTGACCAGTGGATCCTCCCTTCTCCTGGTCAGGCTGCAAATGATTGTCTGGTGTTGGTGGACATCTCATACCCTGATGGGGGGAGGTGGCATTCTGTGCACGGATCCACCACAGTTCACACAGAGTAGGCTTGACACGGAGCTTAATGTCTCTGAGTCCAGATCCCCCATTTGTAAAACTGGGATAGTGAGCACCAGCGGTCAAACACTGTGGCGAGAATTCGTGTGTATAAAGCATGTGTCTAGTACAAAAGTATATACAAGGGAGGACCCCCAAAACCCAGAATTTATTTATAAAAATGATGTGCTTATTCTTACATGTTTAACTTTCAAAGGACTCTCTGTTTGATGCAATAAAACCATCAAGAAGCTTTTGCCACCACTCAACCCAGGTTCTGCTCATCCATTTTGATGCCTTTTAGTGCTTCTGCCATTTTTTGTCACACCTCTTCCACAATGGCAAAATGTTTCCCTTTGAGGACTTTTTTCATCCGAGAAACAACAACAAAAAAGTTACTCAGGGGCAACCCCTTTGGGTCCCTTCCCACTGTGGGAGTTTTTCTGTCCTCTCAGTAAATCCTGCTTTTTGAAAAAAAAAGAAAAAAGAAAAGTTACTTAGGGCAAGATTGGGTGAATAGGGAGGGTAGGGAGAGTGAATGATGCCATTTTGGGTTAAAAACTGCTGAACGCTCAGTGGGCAAGTGTGCTTGCAAACCACCTATCATGAAATAGGCAACTGTGTTGAAAGAATGAAAAAAAAAATCAGTGGAGTCGATTGCAGCCTTTCACAAGGCTAGCTGGTCCAAGGATGCCAATGGGTTCCTAGAACACTTACCTAGTGGGGGAGGCCTGATAATTTCCATTTTTTGGGGGGAGGGTCCCCCCTCATAGTCAGTGAATGTCACCTGCTATTATTATCATCAGTATTGAATGTTTAAAGTCATGGAAAAAGACGAAGAAAATGTGTGTGTGTATATGTGTATATGTGTGTTATCTTCAACTTGTGGATTTGACTCGATGGGAGCGAGGGATACTCCGAGTGACACGACTAAGATGATGTGATTTGCTTAGCGTGCAGGCTACCACGCGTACCTGGGCTGTGCAGTGATGGCATTAGCAGTGCTCCAGCCTCTCCTGGCGGCCTTCCGACCACCTTTCCACGACCCCCGGTACTCACTGCTTACATCTATAAATGCTCTCCGAATGTGGGTGGCGTTAGTTGGCAAATGAATCCCTTCTTTAGTGGAAGCATTTTACATTTTATTAAATTCGGTGCTAAATTGCAGTTGCTTTGAAAACCTCTAAGATGTATTTCCAATCTCTAAGTCCCAGGCCATCAGGGAAAGCACATGCTTTTTATATTCTTGGGAATTCATTGTAGTCCCATGGCTTTTAAGCATACTGACTGATCCTTTATTTTGATAGAAGGCAAATGTTTAACTGGACTCACTGGAGTATGGGAACAGCTGCTAGGATAATAGCTGGTAAGTAATGGTGATGCCACTCACTCTTTCCTATGGAATTTCTGGCTGTTTATATCGCACGTTGTAATTTTGCTTAAATGACTTAGATGCATTAGTAATTGGAGTAGTTGGTTGTTGAGGAGAAATCAGCCCTAAACTTGGAAATCCAGAATGTAATTTCTAGAGGTAACTATTAAAAATTTTTTTAAAGATGTGGGGTACAATTCAGGTTTAGGTACACAAATGTTCATTATGCAGGTACCCTTGTTGATGAGGTATCCTCCCCCCCAGGCAGATTCCTACTACTGCCAATCCCACCCTCCCCCACCCCTGGCAGTTTCTCACTACTGCCAATCCTTTTCTTATAGTATTATATGACAAGTGTTCAAGGTCCACTTATGAGTGAGAACATGTGATACTCAGTTCTTTGTTTCTGTGATAGATCACTCAGTATTATAGGCTCTAAGTCCATTTAAATTGTGAAATTCATAATTTTATCCTTCTTTATGGTTGCATAATATTCAATCATGTATATGTACCACATTTTTTTCCAGTCCTCTTTTGATGGGCAGCACATGTGGTTCCATGTTTTTGCTATTGTGAATAATGCTTCAATAAACATGCGTGTGCAGGCATCTTTTTCATAGAGTGCTTTGAGTTCCTCCAGGTATATTTCCAGTAGGAGGATTGTGGGATTGTGTGGAAGGTCGATTTTTAGGAATCGCCAAACTATATTCCACAGAGGTTGTATTAGTTTACACTCCCACCAACAGTGTAGAATTGTTCCCTTTTCCCCGCATCCTTTCCAGCATCTGTTGTTTTTTGAGTTATTGATGGCCATCCTGATTGGAATTTGGTGGTATCTCAGTGTGTTTTAAATTTGCATTTCTTTGTTGACTAGTGAGGCTGAGCATTTTTTCATGTACCTGTTGGCTGCTTGTATGTCTTCTTTTGAGAAGTGTCTATTCATATTTTTTGCCCACTTTGTAAAGGAGCTGTTTGTATTTTTCTTTTAGGCACGTATGAGTTTCTTGTAGATCCTAGATGTTAGGTCTTTTTCAGACATATAGTTGGCAAGTACTTTTTCCCAGTCTGTGGGCTGTCTCCCTGCTCTCTTGATGGTTTCCTTGGCTTTGCAGAAGCTTGTCAGTTTGATGAGGTCCCACTTGTCTATTTATCTCTTGTGGCATGGGCACTTGGGGTGTTGATGCTATTTAAGTCATTATTTCAATTTTAAATTTAAGGTCTTTAAAATGACTTTAAAATTCCCCTTTTAAGATTTATTTTAGTGCTCGCCTTTGTCAGCAGAATCAGCTATGCTGACAGTTAAACATCTGAGCAGCTCAAGTTAAGGGTCACTTGTGAGTTAGGCCAAGGTGGGCTGTGGGTGTCAAGCCCTCTATCTGCAAGTCATTCCATGAGGCTTATATTTTCCAGGGTAGGGCTATTTTCAAAGTCAAATCTGATAATCCAGTACATTTTTGATGCCTTATGTAATAAATACTTAAGCCTCTTTAAACAATCGGTAGGTCCTAATGACAATTTCTCATCTTGCCCTATCTAGTCTTACAATTTAAAAAAAGACTAAATGAGCTATTGGGCCTTACACTTATTTATCTCATAAACTCTGAGTATGTTTTACTTGATTACAATAATCTTTTTGGGGGGACAACATTGGAATATATATATATATAATTTTTAAATTTTATTTTACATTTAGTGGCTGCAATGTTCCTGGGAATGGATTTACCAGGACTGGATCTTCCAGATTCTCGGAAAACCTATGCCATGATTGGATTTGTAGCATGGCATGTCGGGACTGAGATTGTTCTGGAGATTCACACTTACCGACTCTCTCGAAGAGGTAACCTGCTCAAAAAGCCGTGTTATATGTTGAATCACTTTTGTACACACTATTGGAAAAGAATTAGTTTCCTGATCCTAATGGTTGACGGTCATGCGGTAGTAACTCATTAAAAATCCTCGTGGTGATGCCAGTGGCAGAAATTATGGATGTTTTCTGCCTTTGTTTCTTACATTTATTGGTATTAGAAGTTGGGAGTCAAACACAAAGGGAGGATTTTTAGTTTGTAGAGAAGAAGTCTTATTCGTAAGAACTTCTGCTTTGCCTGCTGGTCTGACTTGGACAACCAGTGTAGATGGGAACTCTGAATGCATGGAGCTAGACCCCTGAGATGCAGGCAAAAGAGACTCAAAGCCACACCCGGAAACGCTGAAGGCCACGTTGTGTATCTACTTGACAGATGCACTGTATGCTGTCACTCAGGTTGCTGTGTACATATATACCTAGCTTGGGAGCTTGCCCGACAGGAGGGACCTGCCCTGTGTGTGCTCTCTGGTGGCAAGGTCAGCTTCTGCCTTGGCCAGGCAGGGCCAAGACACCTATAGCCATCATGAGGGAGTGGAGACATTATAGAGAATGGGTGGCATTTTAAGCTAGCTTGACTCTAGGCTAAGTGTCCTTGGTGTCCTGTCTAGTTCCTTTCTAGTCCCCAAATTAAGTGAAGGTGGCTTTCGAAGACAAAAACTCTTTGTTGTCTAGTATATATGTTGTGAGCTTAGGAACCTGGGTGGCTTTTAGGAGCTGAATAGTAATGATCTGTCCTGCCACTTTGGTTCATGATAGAGTTATATACGCAGGGTTTCTAATGACCAGAGGATTATGGTTTTCTGTTTAAGATGCAAACACAGTTGGGCATGGTGGCTCACGCCTGTAATCCCAGTACTTTGGGAGGTGGAGGCAAGAGGATTGCCTGAGCCCATGGGTTTGAGACCAGCCTGGGCAACATGGTGAAACTTCGTCTCTACACTAAATCAAAAAATTAGCCAGGCGTGGTGGTGCATGCCTATAGTTCCAGCTACTTGGAAGGCTGAGCCACTGAACTCCAGCCTGGGAGACAGAGTGGGAGTCTAACTCAAAAAAAATGCATACACACTTAAAACCTGGACTGTTGTCATATGTTAATTAGCTTGATTTAGCCGTTTTGCAATGAATCCATGTATCGTAGCATTATGTTATGCACCATAAATGTACATAATATTTGTCAATTAAAAATAAAATAAACCACAACAAGTTAGATTGTTAAGACTTTGAGGAGATGTTTATTGACCAGAGGAAGAGGACATATTTTAAGTTCTTTGACAAATGTGCATTATAGATAGCTTGTCCCAATTTGTGAGTCTCAAGCATTCAGGAGTTTTGCAATAGTTAGTAGCTTGAAATGGGAGAATTTACACCCTGGAAATTGGTAAACACTTCAAATCAGGTATGTTTTTTTTTTTTTTAAGTTGGTTTACCTGCATAACACTGGCCTTATGAACTCACGTTATTGTTCTTGACAGTGGAACTATTGGATGATGTTAGAATTCAGATCCTTCAGTCATTTACTGTAGCTGAAGCAGAGGTAAGTCCTTAAGTCCTTGTCTTGTTTATGGACACAAAAGAGTTTTAAGGCCATCCTTTTGTTCATATGTCTATTTTTCTTTCAGGGTCATTCTTTTAAGAAGGCAGTGCTGGCAGTTTATGTCTGTGGGAATGTGACTTTTCTCATCATATTCTTATCTGCAATCAGTCATCTGTGATCAAGCAAAGGCCTTGACTTTTGTGGACCTGGTGATAATTATCAACAAACCAAAGACACTCGAAGCTTGTACGGACAGCCGGGAGTGTATTTGTGAATTCTGATCCAAGTTGTTGAGGAACTCTGAAGTCTGGTCTTTAGAGATCAAAGTTTAAGTGGGCCATACAGTCTCTGAATTGAGGTCAAGCTTGGATGTGGGATTCTGGGTCTGAAAGAGAAGGTTGTTCTTCAGGACAAATGACTCACCAATATTTCATGCCAAGGTTTAAGAATGTTAGCATTTAAGAAAATAAATAAGAAGAATGACTTGGAAACACAAAATAGTTGTTCCTAGGATAAAAAGATGTACTAAGGTAAATATATTTTGGACTACAAAGGTGCTATGGTACTTTAAAGAAAACTTTTTTTACTATTTTATTTGAATGGTCTTTGTACTTTTAAAATAAACTATGTTTTTCAGTCCAGTTCTTTGGACAAATTCTTTGCCCTGTGACTTTTGTTACTTCTCTGATAAAGGTGGGGGTGGGGTGATCCCAGTGTAGGTTTTATTAATATTTAAATATATTATGAATGTTATAATTTATTTCTTAGCAATGAAATACACGTGTGCATCTTCTGCTTAAAGACCCTTTTTATGTATTTGGCTACAGAGGTGAAATGGTATTTTATATGTTGATTGTTTTGACTATAAAATATAAGTCCTTATAGCTCTTGGGGATTGTGGAATTGAATTTGGGAACTGATAAAGCTCACCCTTATAAGTGTATGTAACACATATTCTCCTTCCTTGTGGAAGTAAGATGCGCTGATGAATCAGAAGAGTTAGTATTACTTTCCTTCTTATTCCAATTAATTTATCTTGTTTTAATGGCTGGGTCTTGTGTTTGCTATGAGGGCTTCTCACCAGTATGTGGCGCTCTAACACTGACGGGTCGATTGTTTTGTCCCTGTTTCCCGGTGCAGATTCGTTTTTTAAGTATGTAGGTGGTGTCATGGGATGGCATTTTCCTTAAATTCCACCAACTCTTCCTCTTAATCTTTATTTGAAAAATGTCTACACTTTCGGAGCGTTGGGGTTATGGGTTAGAAACTCAAGTTAGGAACCGTGTTTATTTTCTAGTTTTATTTCTGCTTGGTTTCTAACTGTGATTATTGAGAGCAATTGTTTGATGCTTCCTTTCAGTCCCCCTGGCCTAGTAACAAATGGCAAAGGAAGCAAATAGGCAGGACATTTAAAAAGGCAAGTTTGGGGAGCCCTACTTTATGTCTTTAGGTGTTCTGTCTGATTATAGTTTCTGCTTGGCCCAAGATCCTACTTTCTATACTGGGTAAATAGGAGTCTCAGCTGTGTCCCCTACATTCTTTACCGGGTAGAATGAACTGAAAGTTTATTTTTTCTCTTATGTAAGTGTTTATCATAAGTGGCTTAGAGTTTAGACATGAACTTTCTGTGTTCACATTCTTTGGTGCCCTGCTATTTGTAATCAAAACTTTCCATTTGAATGTCTTTATTTTTTTAAAAAGTACATTTTGTATAGAAAATTCAGTGCATACTACAATGTTTTCCTCCTGTTTTCTGTTATAAGGGGTTTAAGGGAAATCAATTTCTTTTAATAAGTTATCTCTTATCTCTGACAAGAGAAAACTCTTCTCAGGGAGAGATGAACCTTGGTATGTTTGTTTTTCAAATGTGTGAGCTTGCTGGATTTCCACTGTTGAGGCTGTGATATTTAAAATGTTTCTTTTTCATTGATTCATATGTTGGCATTATTTTGATACTTCATTAACTGACATACAGAGTTGTCCAAAGAAGCCTTTGTCATTTAATCTTAATAGACCAAATCTTTTCACTAGAGCCAAATTATGATCCTTCTGCTTCTGGGTGGTTGGTATCCACAAATTATAAATGCCTTCTTTCGCTCCTCTTGATTTTTCTTTTTACTTCAGCAATAGACAATCTGGGTAGTTAAAAAAATTCTTTTGGTAGGAGTGATTGTTAATCTAAATGCGTTTATACCTTTAGTAATATTGCCAAAGACAGTGAGCAAAGCCATAAGGTTTTTTTTCCTTTTGAAGAGATGTTCTATAAAATAAAGATAAGGATGAAGTATGTTTTTTTGGAAAAGAATGAAACAAACTCTAGAAAATTGTGGGTAGGTTAGCACTCATAGCTGAAGGTATTTTTGTTTTGGTTATTTTCTCTTCTGCGGAACTTGATCTTAAGAGCACAGGTGGTGTATAGCAGCAGTTATTGAATAAATGACTCAAATTCACTTTAGTACTTGTCTGGTTTCAGTCAGGACTTTGTCATGTATTAAATGACACCTCACTCCTTCCACGTCCAGGGTGAGGTGGGAAGGGACAAGCTCAGTGATGCCAATAGGAAGTTCTCAGGCACATGTAGCTTTTGGCTGAAATTCTGTGTATCCATCTACTCTGGTGAACAAAAGTCCTTGTTTAAGATGATCCATTCTAGGTGGAAATGAAAGAGAAGATTCTTCTAAGCTCTTTTCAAATCAGGATGCTTGTGGTTCCTGGTCACCTCCTGCCTCTTGTTTCCTTGTCCAGTCCCCTCCCAGCTCATCTCTGCCCTTGGTGGCCTGGAATGCCCTCTCTGTGCTCCTCCTCTTCCTAGCAAAACCCGCTTATCGAGTTCCAGGTTGAGATCTTTCTTCTCCTTGGAGCCTTCCTTGGGTTTCTCCTTGTCTGGACCCTTCTTTTAAGCTAGTTGGGCGACAGCTGATCCTGTGAATTAGAAAGGACTGAAGTCTGGAAGGCCTGAGTGTGTGTGCTGCTTGTTGGGTTTCAGGCTGTGTGTCCTTGGACGAGTCCCTGGCCTCTGGTCCCTCCTTCCTCTGTAAGGCCTGTCTCACAGAGAGACTGTGAGAACCAAATGAGGTGATGCCAGCAGGAGGTGCTTGCTTCGTACATGGCGTGGGTGATGTCTTTGCTGCTTGATTACAACTATGACAACTATTGTATTCATAAGTGTCAAACTTAAATAGTTTTTGCGCTTGAAATAGTTTTTTTGGGGGGGTGATGAAAATGGTTTGGAACTAGATAGAAGTGGTGGTTGCACAACATTGTGACTGTGAAAAATGCCACTGAATTGTCTACTTTATTTTTATTTTTTATTTTTATTTTTTTGCGTTGGAGTCTCACTCTGTCGCCCAGACTGGAGTGCAGTGGTCGCTCCTGGCCACCACAGCCTCGACCTGCTGGGCTCTGGCGATACTTCCGCCTCAGCCTTCCTAGTAGCTGGAACTACAGGCACGCACAACCATACCCGGCTAATTTTTTGATTTATTGTAGAGATGAGGGTTCACCAAGTTGCCCAGGCAGGTCTCGAACCCGCGGGGTCAGGTAATCCACCCACCTCAGCCTCCCAAGGCGAGGGATTACAGGCTGAGCCACTGAGCCTGGCTGAATTGTCTCCTTTAAATGCGCAGTTTTTATTTGATAAACAATGTTGATGTTTGTCTTGAAATTTTTATGCTAAATGAAATAAACCAGATGCAGAAGGACCACTGTGGTATGATTCCACTGATATGAGATACCCAGAGTAGTCCGATTTATAGAGACAGAATAGAGGCTGGTTACCAGGGGCTGAGGGGAGAAGAGAGAGGAAGTTAGTATTTATCAGATGCAGAATTTCAGTGAAGGAAGATGAAGAGGCTTGGAGATGGATAGTCGTGATGGTTGTACCACACTGTGAATGTACTCAGCACACTGAAATATGCACTTAAAATTGACCATTGTCATCACGTACTACAAAAAAGTGGAAAAATGTTCATGTTCATAGCAGCACTGTTCACAGCAACCAAATGATGCAGACTGCCTGCATGTCCTTCGGTGAATGAATGGATAAACCAGTTGTGGTATATACCTACAATGAAATATTAGTCAGCCATAGAAAGGAATGAAGTACTGATATGTGCTACATGCTGACGAACTTCCAAAACATTATTCCTGGTAAAAAAAGTCACATACGAAAGGTCACGTATCATATGATTCCATGTACATAAGACATCCAGAGAGGTAAATCCATAAAGATAGAAGGCAGATTGATGGCTGCCAGGAGTTGGGTAGGGAACGAGAAGGCAATGGAATAATTGCTTAATGGGCATAGGGGTTTTTTTTTGGCGGGGGGGAGGTGATGCAAAGGATTTGCAACTGGATAGAAGTGGTGGTTGCACAACATTGCGAATGTAAAAAATGCCACTGAATTGTTTACTTTAAAATAGTTAATTTTCTGTTATGTGAACCTCACCTCAGTAAGAAGAGAATTTGTCTTATTACCATTCTTGGATTATTCCTTTGGGTGAAAAAGATCTGGGGGTATTGCTGGCTATAAAGTTGACATCAGTTTAATTTCTTATTTTGTTGTCAAAGAAGTCAATGTAATTGCGTATTCTGCCTGGTTACTTTCCTCTGACTTAGGAGAGGAAGTTTCTCGAGCACATGCTGAGAAGTGTGTCTTTTCCCTAAGAATCTTATTCACATGTAAAAGGAATCTTGCTGTCCTCCCGGTTTCTTGCCAGGACCTAAACACATTTGTGACTTCCAGACACTGAGATGTGGTCATCAAACTCTTGGGATAAGAATTTCCTGAAAGCGTACATGCTAAATATCTGACTTTCACGGCCAGTCATGTCTGAGTAAAATCCTACTCAGCCGACCTTCCTCCAGAAAACTGGTGTAAGCTTTAAGAAAGCAGCTGCCTGAGGCCCCAGAGAGTGAGTGAATAGACGTTTAAGAAGGTTCTAGTAGGAGGTCCACACATAGAGGAGAGGAATTTAGGGGTGCCTGCGTTTACTTGCTGCTTCAGGGTGGTTGCAGTCAGTGTGGTGCCAGGTGTCAGGGAACTGGCAGAAACATGGCAGCGTCTCTGGCCTGAGAAATCAGAAGAGAGATGGTTGTAGGGGAAAAGGGGATGGTCCTGGGAAGGAAGACGCTAGAGAGGGGACCCTGAATCCTGATGACCCATGTCTCCCACTGAGTCCTGAACCCATGTGTGAGTCTGGTGAGAGGCATCTGAGAAAAGCCTTAGTCAAGGTCACACTTCGTGGGAGTGACTGAACCCTTCCCTTGTGATCAGGGTCAAGACACGCGTGTGTCTACTCTTGCCACTTGGTGTTAATGTTGTGTCGGAGGTTCTAGCAGTGCAGGTAGGAAAAGAGTGAAAAGGCATCCAGGTTTGAAAGGAAGAAGTCAGGCTATCACTTCCCACAGGTGACAAGGTCATGGACGGAAATCCTAAGGAACTCACCAGACAATTACTAGAAGCAATACATGAGTTTAGTGAGGTTGCAGGGTACAAAAGTCAATGGCATTTCCAAACAATAGTGAGGAACAACCCGAAAGTGAAAGTGAAGATATAATTACATATAAATTAGGAAAATATAATAATAATGTAATATGAAAGATTAAAATAGCAATAAATTCAACAAAAGAAAAGCAACACTTGTACAAAACCTTGATGAGAGAAATTTAAACTCTAATGAAATGAAAATATGTCTCACCTTCTTGGATTGGAAGACATAATGTCATGGATATGGCAAAACTTCCAAAATGGATCTACAGACTAAACACAGTCACTGTCAAAGTCCCAGCTGGCTCTTTTTGCAGAAATTGATAAACTGAACCTAAACTTTCTACAGAAATGTAAAGGACCCAGACTAGGCAAAACGATCTTGAAAAAGGACAAAGTTAAAGAACATACACTTCCCAGTGTCAAAGCCTACAAAGCTACCCTGATCAAGGCAGCATGATATTGGCATAAGGATATACACATCAGTTAATTGAACAGAATTGTGGGTTTGGAAAAAAAAACCCTTACATTTATGATCAATTTGTTTTTGACAGCATGCCAAGGAAATTGAAAGGGGGAGAGTACACCCTTTTCAGCAAATGGAGCTTGAAGACTGGATATCTACATACAAAAGAATGAGTTTAGACTCCTGCTGCATACTACAAACACAGATTTATTTAAAATTGATCTTAGACCTTAATGTAAGAGCCAAACTAGAAAACTTTTAGAAGAAAACATAAGAATACATTTTTGTGATTGTGGGTTAGTAAAAATTCTTAGAAGAAAACATAGGATGAAATAATTGTGACCTTGGGCTAGGCATTGATTTCTTAGATATAACACCAAAAATAAAAGGGTAAAAGGAAAAAGACCCCTGATATATTGGACTTCTTCATAATTGAAAACTTATGCTTCAAATGACAGCATCAAAATCATGAAGGCAGCTGAAAGAATGTATTTGCAAATCATGTAGGGGATGAGTATCCTGATGAAATAAAGAATTCTCACAACTCAGAAAGAAGACAAATCATTCAACTAAAACTGGGCAAATGATTTGAATAGTTTCTTTAAAGAAGACTTACAAATGGGCAATAAGCTCATAAAAGGGTGCTTAACATTATTACTCATTAGAAATATGCAAATAAAAATCACATTGAGATGCCACTATATAAGGGGAACCCCCAACCCCCCAGAATTATCTTTTGGAGGGCAGGCTTCTTGTAGTACACCTGGAATTTGTTCCATTGGATCAAATGGTCAACTAAAATTTTTATCTGGAAGTTTTGAGAAGACAGTGTCATGGTTTGCAGAAGAAACGTCCTGAGTTGTGGCAAACAGATGACTAGTTCTACCATGACAGCGCACCTGCCCACACCATGCTGAGTGTTCTGCAGTTTTTGACCAAAAATGACATGATCCCCCATATCACATCTCCCTCCTTACCCCATCTTGTCCTGAGCTACTTTTGGTTTTGTTTTCCCAGATGAGAAAAATCTTCAAAGGGAAATGTTTGTCAATGTAGAAGAGGTGAAACAAAAAATGGCAGAAACATTAAAAGGCATCAAAATGGGCAAGTTCAAAAACTGTTTTGAGCAGTGGAAAAAGCATCTTGATAGGTACACTGTATCAAACAGAGAGTACTTTGAAGTTGACTAAAGTTTAACATGTAAGAATAAATGCACAATTTTTAATAAATAAATTCCATTTCTTGAGTCCCTCCTTGTATACCCACTAGAATGGCTATAATGAAAAAGACAGGTGGTAAGTGTTGCAGATGATGTGGACAATTTGGATCCCTCATACAATGATGGTGGGGATATAAAAGAGTGTAGCCATTTTGAAGAATATTTTAGTAGTTCCTGAAAATGTTAAACAGAGAGTTACCACATGACTCAGCAACTCTACTGTTAGCTATTTACCAAGAGAAATGAAAACATGCCCACAAAAATGAACATATGAATTTTCGTGGTGGCATTATTCATAATAGCAAAAAAGTGGAAGCAACTCACATGCCTGTCAACTGCTGAATGGATGAACGGCATGCATCCACACACACATACCATTCGGCAACAAAAAAGAGTAAAGCACTGTCACATGCTGCAACATGGGCGAATCTTGAAGAACTTACGCTCACTGAAAGAGGCCAGCCGTGGCTCAGCCTGTAATCCCGCGCCTTTGGGAGGCTGAGGTGAGTGGATTGCCTGAGCCCACGGGTTCGAGACCTGCCTGGGCAGCGAGACCTCATCTCTACAATAAATCAAAAAATCAGCCGGGTGTGGTAACACACGCCTGTAATTCCGGCTACTCGGAAGGCTGCGGTGGCTGGGAGCGGCCACTGCACTCCAGTCTGGGCGACCGAGTGAGACTCCAACTCAAAAAGAAAAAGAAAAAGAAAGAAAGAAGTCAGCCACAAATGGCCACAAGTTGTATGATGGCTTTTCAACTTTGTAAATATACAGCTGTTGTCCCCCTTATCCACCAGGGAGATATTTCAAGATCCTGGTGGATAAGGGGGACCGGAATCTATGAATGATACCAAACCTTATATGTACTATGTATTTTTTTTCCTATACATATATACCTATGATGAAGTTTAATTTATGTTAGGCACAGTAAGAGATGAGAATAAAATAAGACAATTGTAACAACATGCCAACATCACTGCTCTTGAGTTTTGGGATCGTGATTGTGTAAAATAAAAGCTCCTTGAACACATGCACTGTGTTGCCACCACAGTTCATCTGATAACCAAGATGGCTGCTAAGTGACTAATGTGCCTGAGCATAGAGAGTGTGGTTACACTGGACTAATAAATGACTCACATCCTGGGAAGGACGGAATGAGATGGCATGAGGTGTATCTGGCATGCAACTTAAAACTTACAAATTATTTCTTTCCGGAATTTTCCATTTAATATTTTTGGACTGCCGTTGACCATGGGCAACTGAAACCACAGGAAGCAAAACTGCAGGTAAAGGAAGGGAACTATGCTATAAATATGACTGAACTCTGTTACAAATACCTGAACCCAAAGTACAAATATCAGGGAAAAAGGGGACAATGCTATAGACACTGCAGACATTAAAAAAATAGGAAATATTAAGAATGATTTCATGTCAATAAATTTTTTTCACAATTAAAATATTTTTCCATTTTTATTTTAGATTCAGTGGGTACATGTGCATGTTTGTTGCATGGAAGTATTGTGTAGTGGTGTGAATTAGGTTTCAGGTAGCTGTCAATAAAAAAGAAAAATGATTTACTCTTAATTTTGTAAGTTTCCCTTTAAAGTCACATGTCAATAAATTTGACAACCAAATTTGACAACCAAATGGAATAATTTCTTCAAAGACACAAATTGCTGAAACTGATCTCAGAAAAGATAGAATGCAATGAAATAAATTATTACAAAATTATACTTATAAAAATTCATATGGAACGTCAAAGGATAGTGATTAGTCAAAGGATTTTGACTAGGCCACAAAAGAATAGGCTGAATGTGGTGGCTCACACCTGTAATCCCGGCACTGAAGATGAATGATCACTTAAGGCAAGGAGTTAGAGACCATCATGGGCAGCATAGTGAGACCCTCATCTCCATTTTAAGGAATAATAAAAAAAAAAATAAAGAGAAGAATAAAGTTGAAGACCCCACAATTCCTGACTTTTGAGTTAAATGCGTATTACAAAGTTACAATAATCAAAATAGTGTGGTACTGGCATCAGGACAGACATATAGACCAGTGGACAGAATAGAGAGCTCTGAATGTATCATCTGATAATCTTTGACAAGGATGCTAAGACCTCTCAATGGGGGAATGGGCAGTCTCTTGAACAGTGTTGGGAAAACTGGATATTCACACAAAAAGTATTAGGTGGGACCCGGACCTTACATCACATACAAAAATTAGCTCATAATGGATTAAAGACCTCAACTTAAGACCTAAAACTTTACTCCTACAAGAAAACATAGGGGGAAATCTTCTTTAGTAACGATTTCTTGGATATGACACCAAAAGGCCACACAAGCAAAAATGGGCCCATGGGACTACACAAAGCTCCCAAACTTCTGTGCTTCAAAAGAAACAGGGTGAAAAGGCAACCTACAGAATGGGAGAAAGTGCTTACAAATCATGTATCTGATAAGGTGTTAATTTCTGGAATACATAAAGAATTCCTATAACTTAATGACAACAGAAAACCAAACAATCCAATTAAAAATGGACAAAGGACCTGAATATACATTGCTCTAAGGAAGATATACACATGGCCAAGTGTATAAGAAGATACTCAATGTCACTAATAATTAGAGAAATGCAAATCAAAATCACAATGGAATATCACCTCATACTCACTAGGATGGTCACTTTTTAAAAATGACACGTTTGTGAGAATATGGAGAAATTGAAACCCTTGTGCATTGTTGTGGGAATGTAGGATGGAGCAGCTGTTATTGAAAATGCTGTGAAGGTTCCTCATAAAATTAAAAATAAAATTACCATGTGACCCAGCAATTCCACTTCTGGGTATATATTCAAAAGCATTGAAATTGGGATCTCTAAGAGATATTTACACACCTTGTTCACCGCAGCATCATTCACAGCAGCCAAGCAGCAGAGGCTATTCAAATACCCATGTATGGTTGAAGAAGATGTAATGTATATATATAACAGAATATCGTTCAACCTTAAAAATAAGGAAATCCTGTCACACAACAACATGGATGAGCCTGGAGGATGTGATGTTAAATGAATTAAACCTGTCTCCCCCCCGCCCTAATATACAGTATAATCCCACTCATCTGATGCATTGAAAGAGTCAAACTCATAGAAACCAAGTAGATGGCAGTTGCCAGAGGCTGGGGATGGGGAATGGGGAGATGATTAATGGGTGCAGAGTTTCAGTTTTGCAAGATGAAAGAGTTGTAGTGACCTGAGGCACAGCAATGGGAATAGACGTAACACTTCTGAACCATATACTTAAAATGGTAAATTTTATGTTGTTTTTTTTTGGCCACAATTGCAAGTAAAAAAAAAAAAAAAATTGTATTGCAATTAAAAAACCTTTCCAGAAAGGAAACTCCAGGTCCAGATGACTTCACTGGTGAATTCCAGCAAACACTGGAGGAAGAACTAATACCAAGAAAATAGAGCAGTGAGGAACACCATCCAAATAATTTTATGAGACTAGTATTACCCTGATACTAAAACCAAGACAAAAACATCACATGAAAAAGAAACTACAATATTCCTCATAACCAAAGACTGAAAATCCTTAATTAAAAAAACCTTAATGAAATATTAGCAAAATTAAATCCAGCAACTTACACAAAGGGTAATACATTAAGACCAAATGAGGTTTGTCCAAAGAATGCACTGTTGGCATCACATCTGAAAAATTAGTCAATGAAATTCACCATATTAAAGAAAAAAGGAGAAAATCCATTTGATGATCTCAATAGATGCAGAGAAGGAATTTGGCAAAATTCAAAACACATTCATGGTAAGAACTCAACAAACCAGGAATGGAAATTTCCTCAATGTAATAAATAGCATCCATAAAAACACTACAGCTAACATTACATTCAGCGATGAAAGATAATACTTCTCCTCTGAAAATCAGAAGACAGCAAAGGCTGGCTGTCTGCTCTCCACATTTATATTTAAGGTTTTAGTGGACATACTAGTTGGTGTGATAAAGCAAAGAAATAAAAGTCATAAGATTGGGGAAGAAGTAAGATTGTTTTTATTAGCAGACAACCTGATCATTAAGGAGAAAATCTTAAGGAATATCCAATAAAGTACCAAAATTAATTGAATTTATCAAGTGGTAGGATACAAAGTCAATATACAAAAGCAACTTTATATACAATGAGAAACTAGAACAAAAAACCTTCAATTTTAATAACATCAAAATGATAAAATGCTTAGAAATATATTTAATGAAAACTATGTAGCATCTGTACTCTCCAAACTACAAAATATTGTTGAGGGAAGTTAAAATTGACCTTAATAAATAGAACGATATATCATGTTCATGGATCGGCACACTTAATATTAGAATGACAATTCTCTCCAAATTATTTTACAAATTCAATTCAATTTCAGTCTAAATCCTGGCAGGCTCATTTGAAGGGACTGACAAACTGATTCTAAAATTTGTATGGAAAGACGAAGAACCTTAAATGGTCAAAATAATGTTTAGCAAGAAGACAAGGTAGCAACAAGCACACCTATTGCTCAGATGGTTTCTATGCCATCTTCCAGTCAAGGGAAACAGAGATCCTTGAAGAAACTGCTAATTCTAAGATGGGAGCAGGAAATACTCAGGATGAGCCTAGGTCGTCTTTTAGTGGCAGAAAGTAAGGAGGAAAAGCAAAACCATTTAGGGGGCATTTCAAAACCATTGAGGGGGCACAGGAGCCAGCTGAAAGAGCTTTCAGTAGCCAAAGCTGGAACAATTTGAGCAGCAAGGTATGCTGGATTGTAACCCAAGTAAAGTAAACATCCAAGAGTCCCTACTAATTTAATACATGATTGAGTAAATTAACAAATAGGGAAGAACAGACAACTCTCCTGTGCAGAAGAATTCTAAATAATTATGTAGGTTCAAAATCATGGACTTTGCAGCAAACTGCATGTAGTTGGGGACTATCATACTTAATGATCTATCACAGGAAGAAAGAACTGAATACTGCATGTTCTCACTCACAAGTGGGCCATGAACATTAGTCACATCAGCATAAAGCAGAGATCAGCAGTTGTTGGGCACTTCTAGGGGAGGGAGGAGGGTAGCAGGCACGTAATAACACAGATGGTACCTGGTCCTACATCAGGGGAATGAGGGCCAGTTGGAGGCCAAGACTTCACCTGCACGCAGCCTGCTTGTGTAGTTAACCTTTATTTGTACCTCACATCTCTATAATAAAATAAAATAAATTTAAAAATTTTTGTAGATTCTGTGTCCCTAAGGAGAAGGAATCTCTTTACTCCTTAGTGTGGGCTGTGCGTGCCAGAGTCTTCCTTTCAGAGTACAGCATACAATGGAGGAAAAGTAACTTTGCAGTGACCTGACAAACACTGCTTCATCCAGGTGACCAATATCCACAGTGAAACTATGTGTCTTTAACACGATGTGATGAAAATGTCATTTGATGCCTGTGGACTTCCACCTCCAAATCCATGACCCCAGTGTAATCATGAGGAAGACGTCAGATAATTTGCAGTAAAGGGACATCCCACAAAATACCCGTCCAGCAATTTTCAAAATTGTCAAGGCCACCAAAAAACTAGAAAAGTCTGAAAAAGAGTCAAGCTAAGAGGACTCTAAGGACACATGAAAACTAAAAGTAGTGTGGTTTTCTATTTGAGATCCTAGAACAGAAAAAGGACATTAGGTGAAAATGGAAGAAAATGGAATAAACCATGGGACTTTGGCTAATAATAGTGTATCACTACTAGTTCATTAATTGTAATGGCTGTACAATACTAATGTAAGAAGTTAATAATAGGGGAAACTATATGAGGGAAATATGGTACCTTTATGCTAATCTCTTAATTTTCTGTTAATTTAAAATTATTCTTAAAGTCTATTAAAAAACAAGTAAAATTGGAAGACCTATCCCTACTTGATTTCAATATTTATTATTAAACTACGATATTAACTACTGTAAATAAAGAGTGGTATTGTCGTGAGAGATAAATAGATAAATAGAACAGAACAGAGAATCCACATGTAGACCCTCATGTAGAAGGCAAATTGATTTTTTGACAGGGGCGTCAAGGTAATTCCATGTGGAAAATATAGTCTTTCAACGAATAGAGCTGAAACAACTTGTCTTTGGGGAAAAAATGACCCCTAACTCTCATTTCACTTCCCTAAATTTTTCCTTCACTTAAATCTCCTACTTCTCTCAACTTGAGATGGTCCATTGACTTAGCATAAGCACAGAATGTACAAAACATCAAGCTATGAAAGGATGGATAGTGTAGTGGTATCGACCTTAATACATGGCATCTCAGCCAAACTTGATGATGGGCAGAACACATGGTACTTTTTGTTCACTGGCAAATTGAATCCTCAGACAACTGTGTGAGGCATGTGACTTTTGCCTCATTTTATAGATGAGGAAACGGACTCAGGTAAGTTGTTGCTCCAGGTTACACAGCAAGTGTGGCAGATGTTGTTGGTGCCTGTGTCATATCCCCGTGGTCCTCCCCCCCCACC
>NW_007252030.1:994497-1015900 GCF_000164805.1 Carlito syrichta
CCTCCCTCCCCCCCTGCCTCCTTTCTTCCCCCTCTGCCCCCCTCCCATCTTGCCTTCTTCCTTCCCCCCCCTTCCCTCCCATCTTGCCTCCCTCTTCCCCTTCCTCCCTCTCTTCCTCCTTCCTTTCTTTTCTTCAATAATTTTAGGAGGTACAAATGGTTTTTGGCTATATTGATGTATGTATAGTGGCAAAGAAGTCTGGGCTTTAAGTACACCCCCACCCTCCCATGCATTTTGTACCCTATAGATGATATTTCATCCTTCCTTGTTTCTGCACGCTCTCTTCTATTTATTTTTATCTATCTATCTATCTATCTAAATATATAATATGTTGCCCAGACTGATCAGCGTGAGCCACTTTGCCCAGCGCCCCCTTCTGAGTCTCCAATGTCCATTTCTACGTTACCACAGCTACAGCAGCCGGCCCCTAGTAAGTTCAGATGGGCGCCCATCCCTTCAGAGGCGTGCGCTGTGATTCTTCCTTCTTTTCACCCAGGGCTTTTCCCAAAGCTACGGGAGCCTGTGTGACTCTCGTGCAACTCAGAAGTGTGGGGATCTTTAGGCTCCCAGGGGCGACCCTCAGCTAGTGAGGGACCAGAGCTGGTAGATAAATGTCCCACTGTCCTCTCCTTCAGACAGACCATTTTAGGTGCTTCCTGCACACTCTTGAGATTATGGTGGAATTCTGTCCCTGTGGCCTAGAGCATGGGCTTAGTTGCACACCACCGTATTAACTGTTCTTTCCTGTGCCTTTCTTCCTGCTTCTGAGATCACTTCTCAAATCAACCACCTGTCCCTGAGTGCTAATGTCAGGCTCTTCTTGTTGGAACTTGTTTGGAAAGTGGACACTTCGGATGGGACACTGGAGCTGGGTTGTCCCCTCACTGGTCTGATGGCCATGAGGATTGGAAGATAAGTGGATGGTGACAGTCTTTGGTAGGCTGTACTATTGCAGTGACTGAGACTCTCAGTTGTGCAGAACTGAGAGGAGAATAGGTGAGAAGGGGAGAGTGGGTGACATAGGAACTCTGCACTTGACTGACTCTGGGCAAAGGTATTGTCATGTGCTAACACGGACTGTGGATTTGGCTGCTTTTTGATCATTAGAAGCCTTGAAGAAAAACAGTGAGGCTCAGATCAGCCAACTATGAACTCCAGGGATGCCAGAAAGCCAGGCAGGCTCCATGGCAATGTTGAAAGAGACCCCTGTCTCCTGGAGCTAGAGAGTAAACCATGTGAAAATAAAACCCATGCTTCAATCCCAAGCATGGCAGGGCTACAAAGGAATGTGCAGGTCTTTAAGGCCACTTAGGTGAGCGTCAGAGCCAAGAAAGGGAAGGAGCCCCTTGGACATGGAATAGGGGTATTTGTTGAAAATGCTTCAGAAATCTGAACCTCCAGATTTCCTAGAACATTCAAGGCCAGCAGAAAGCGCTCTCTCCCCCTATAGAACAGCTGCTCCTAGCAAAACCACTGGGCTAATGCTCATCCTCTTCAGGGTCCCCTTCTTTTACTTCTTGTTGCCTCCAGGCCAGTCATTAAGATAAGGTCTTATCACACATAGTCCCATCCGGAAGTTCAACTTCTGTCCTGGGAGGAAACAAACTATGCACCTAAAGATTTGGAACATCTGGGCAACATGTCCTGGCACGATCAGGGTGAGATGTGTGGGAATGGACCTTGGGGGTGCAGGACAGAGGGAGTGCAAAAAAGGCAGGTAGAAGGGACTGTATTGGCATGAGTGTACCCTTCTCCAAACCAGGATTCAATATCTCAGCAAAAGTACTCAGGAGTAGCATGCTGTATACAGTCTCACAGTTCTAATATTAAGATTCTAGCATGTCCACAAGAAGCGGGCAAACACTAGACCAGATTTGTGCTCTTAGAAGATACGCAATAGCAAGATCATGGAACCAACCATGCTGTCCATCAAAAGAGGACTGGATTAAAAAAATGTGGTACATATACACAATGGAATATTGCGCAGCCATAAAAAAGAACAAAATCATGAATTTTGTAGCAACCTGGATGGAATTGGAGTTTATAATACTGAGTGATCTCTCACAGAAACAAAGATCTGAATATCACATACTCTCACTCATAAGTGGACCTTGAACAACTATCTATTGACAGTGGTGGGAAACTATGGGGGGAGGCAGAGAGGGGAAGGGAGGTGGGATTAACAGTAGTCGATATCTGTCTGGGAACAGGGGGGCACACCTCATCAACATGGGTACCTGCACAATGCATATTTGTATACCTAACCCTTAACTGTACCCCACAAGTTTAAAATAAAAAATATGTTAAAAAATAAAATAAAAATCAAATTTCAGGGCTTAAAAAAAAAAAAAAAGAAGTATGGGAAGTCCTCTATCTAACACCCTTTGGACATAACCAGACATTGCACCACAGGGTTCACATGGAGTCGAGTGAAAGTATGAAGTTTAAGAATGAATGGGTCCGTTATCATCTGTAAAGTCATGTGCCTTATCAAGACAATCCAAACCCAGCCCCAAAATATGAGGATCAACATTACATGCACCTTTTGGGTGTGTGCAAGAGTTTGAAGTCTCCACTGAACCAATTGAATTGATTCTCAGCAGGAGGATGTGGTTGTAACAAGGCATTATTACATCAGGGTGACATGTTTGCTTGTCAGACTTGGATACTTCTGTGACAAAGTGCAATGACTTTCAATCTTTGTTTTACCAAAATTACAATGCCAGTTAATATGATATAGTCAGAATATTTTAAATAACTTTATTCTTAAACTTAACAAGCTCTTATTAGAAATGCTTTGGTATCAATACAATAAAAAATGGTTTCCCCCTGCCCCATTGAATCATGTCAAGTGACTGGAAAAGTTAAGCATTTGTTCTCCCCAGCTTTTTTGAAATTTTTCAAAAATAATGATTACTACTTTTTCACATGGCTTAATATGGGTATACTACAATTATAATTTTTTGGATTTCAGAAAAAATAAACAAAAATATCCAGAAGAGACATTTGCAAACGGGTCTTAGCTTCTTCACCAATGCATGTTTACATAGGCAGTCACCTTTCAGATCACTTTTTTCCCCAGCTTTGCCATTCTCATCCTTAAAGCTGCAAATTAAAGAAAAAAAAAGAGGGAGAATTATAAAAAACAAGCCTCAATTATTTACTCTAAATGACCATTTCATAGAATGCAGGAAAGTTTAGAACATACCTCAGATGGTTTTATCCAACAATGTGAGCATTGATTAAGTAGCACAAAAAGATAGTAGAAATAATAAGCTATGGTTAACTTAGGGCAGAAGCAGGCTCAGAACTAGTAGGAACCTATTTCTATAAAGATTAAAAAAGCTAGTAGAGCAAACAGTACAAGTAGAGTACATATAGGATTAGCACACAATTCCACGGTTAGCCATACATACATATACTCACAGACCAATGATTGTTTTGAGCTATATACTACCGAGAAAAAAAGGTATTGATGCTTAAATTCTATTTTGTGAGTGTATTATTTTTTAGTTCATTAAACTTCATTTTTCAGAAGAGCTCTGTCCTTTGAATATACAGTAACAAAAACAATTTTTAAAAAAGAATAAAGCAGCGTGAACCAGTAATTGAGTTTGAGTGATTATAAAATGGCTTTGTCCAGATATAAGTATGCTTTCAAATGGCAAATATAACTTTTTTGGGTATATTCTACTGCTAGTAACACATTTGATGTAGAAAGCACTTTTAAAAACATAGATTTAGGATTGATAGCACTCCTCCCCTATTCTGGTATCATGTCCTTAATATTTAGGACTTTAGGGTATAGCTGCCTCAGTCTCCTTCCGGAAGGTGGGAGATGTTTTCAAGGCACTGATTGTGTTAATGATCTAATACTACATTTCCACGTCATATGGCCCGAGAACCAGCTATTGAATTGATTGCCCAGTTTTGTTTAATGAAAAATAAAAGGGAAGTTGTGTTCTCTCACTTCTATGCCACATGTTAGCATCTATTGACAAACAAAATTAACCTGTCTCTAAGAAGCCCTGTGCACAGATATGGGAAGGGATGGGAACTCAATTCTGTAACCAGACTGTGAGCATTTTAATTGTAACTCCACTTACATGAAATATTTTTATTTGAATAAAGTTAAAGACCATTATTTCTCCTGAATCTTTAAGAGGAACGATCATTTCTAGTAGCAGGGCCAGGAATATGCCCTTGAACTTGGGATGGGCTGAGAGAATTTCCTTTGCTCTGTGTAATCAGGATGGTCCCAATTAGGAGCTGTTGGATGGTGAACCCTGAGGAGGTGGATGGAAGGAAGGCAAGGCTCTTACACAGTTTCTACTGTTAGATTTTATGGACTTTTACCTGACCCATACCTAAAAAGACAACAAGGATGAGGGACTTTAAAAAAAAAAGTCTTTTAAGGCAGTGCCAAAGCCTTCTTCCCTGCAGTTATGCCTCACTAGAGATTCCATAAACCAGGCACATTCTGTGTGCCATGGACAGTTAATGAAGGTTGCTAGAACTTGCTTTTCCTATGGAGCCTACAAGAAGCAGATGGGGTGAGTTCCTGGTCAATGTGTGGGGCCAATGCATGTTGGCTTGGAAGTCTGCTTGGTTTAGCAGCTCAAAACACCCCGGGCCATCAGCTCTCCTTCTGACTTCTATTTTCTGCTCTTCTCTGTCTCTGGTCTCCTCTCCCCACAGCAGTCAAGATGCATGATTTTGGCTGGCTTGTCTCCTTACTCTGTGTGTCCCTTGAACCCTAATGGCTGAGACAGGTTGGCAATTTTAGCACCAATAGTATGTGAGTCTCCCTGAGCTGTGGTCCCCCACCTCTTCCTCCTGGAATGCCCCTGACATCTCTAAGAAGAACAGAGTTAGAAGCACAAGAATAGTTGGTGAGGACTGCCCAGGAAAAGCAGCTGTCTAAGCGGTAGGGTAACAGTGGACTCCCAGGAGAGTTCCCAGGGTCTATGCAATGGTGGATGTGTCTGGCATTGAGCCATACTTTACAACCGTGTTATAGTTACATTAGCAGATGGAATGTTGCCTACATTTTTCTGTCATGTCTTGCCCTGTTCAAAATTTTGACTAAAAAAAATCTTGTCTTCAGAATCTCCAGGCTCTACTTTTTTTCATTTTTATACTGTTTTCTAAATTTAAAATTGTTGTGAAATAAGGCTTTGATAACCATTTGCACAACAAGAAAGAAATAATTAACAACCATGCTTACCAGGACTATTTATATTTAGTAGGGGACCTAGGCCAAAAGAATTGACTGAAATGGTGGACTTTCAAGCGTAAGCATCTTTTGGGGGTGTAGGTACGTTCTACCTGCTTGATGTTTAAGAAATTGAAGTGCATGGATGGTCATGTATGAAGAGTATACAGATGGCCCCTGAGGGCATATGACATGATGACTTCTTTATTTTTAAAACCCACTAAAAATGCATATGAGTTCTGTAATCCACATGCTGATTTGGAAAACAGGAACAGAAAACAATATCATGATGGAAGGCAAGGAATTTGGAACATTCTGTTTATAAGATACTTTGATCGATAGTACAGAACTTTGTATTGTTAGTTTGTCTGGAATAGGTTTTCCTGTTTTCATTATTTTAGTGCAGGGGCATGATTAGTGTTGTCTGGAAACATTAGTCACTTCCTGTCATTTTCCACAGGGTAAGAGTGTGTTGATACGGTTAGGGGAGAAGAAATAAGGGTTTTCAGAAGGAGCTGGGTTGTATCCAAGTTCAAAATAGGGAGGTTTTAGAGTGAGGAATGTCATTTCTGCTGACCATAGACAGCAATGTGTTCCTCTTTTCTGAGTTTTTTGTGTTGTTGTTTTAAAATGAATTTAAGATGCAAAGTTTGATCAGCAAACAAAGCTCATTCACAAAATGGAAAGAAACTTAATGTCTTTAAGTTTCCATGGTAGGGACATACCACTCAACTCTGACTGAGGAAGATACATGGGTAGACATTTTCCAAGAGGCTAGAAATTCTTCAGATACTTAAACTTTCAAATGGCATACCTAACTTACCTCCTTAAAAGAAACGAAGAAGACTCATTTTGCAGTATTATGGGTTTATGGATTATAGAGGAAGGACATTCTTGAATTATGCAGGTGCTACCGCACCTCTTTAGAATTATCAGGTTCTGCTTGTTAGATTAGCTGCTATTTAACATTTATTGCTTTTTAATGAGCATTCTTCCAATAGAGACATTTAAAATTACTATCCTTAACAAACATACAGAAACTGTATGCATGGGCAATTTGATTTACATCTTTAGCTAAGGTAAGCATAGCTATTGTAATTGATTTTATCAGGTTCTTTATTTATTCTTTATAATAATTAGAATATAATATTTAAGTGATAGCTAGTAATCTAAAATTGAGATGCGATTAGTTTAGTAGAAAAAAGTGTTATTTTCCATTCAATGCTAAAATAGCTAAATAGCTATAAAGCTGTAAGAACTTTATAAAGAATGAGAAATGCAAATATATAGAAAATAGAAGAAATAAATATAGTAAGATTGGGAGGCCTATTTGAAGTTAAATGTTATAGAAGGTGTAAGATAACATTTTGCTTTAAAATGTAGGAAAATTAGGGAAATAAAGTTAATGAAACTATAAAAGATATAGCAAAGTAATAGAATTCCCTGAAAATAATATTTGTTTCTTGCATTTTCTTGTAAAATTAAGGCAATTTGTTAACTTATGTAAGGAAGTGTAAGTCACAGTGAGGCACAAACACATAGTTGTCATCAGATTCTAGTGGGAAAAGATGCATTATTGATGACCCAATATATTAGTGACCCCAGTACCTTCACGCACAGTACCATACCATGACAGAAGAGCAAATTCAAGGTATTAAGGTTTATCAAGACAATGTCCATATAAGGCAATTCACCTTTTTTATCATTTGAAGTGACTTAGTCACTTTACTGTGGTGATCATCATTCAAATCAGTGTTAATTTAAGAAATCTCGGTGTGTGTTAGTTTATAAGGTGATCAGAGAAAGCGAAAGTGTATTAACACAAGGAGAAGCTGGTCACATGACCAAACAGCAGCGGCATGCCTTGCCATTTTTATTACCTGTTAGGGATGGATCCTCAGTTCCATCTCCAGCCGTCTGAGCATCAGGTGGAGAAGGGTGGACGGGGCTGCCTAAACTTTCTTCTTGCTCTTTCAGAGATATGGAATTTTTGTGGGGAGATTTATTATTTATATTTTCATGAGGATGAACTTCTGATCTCTTTCTAGGCAGTGGTGTGGGTCTGGCCGGCTGGTAAACCTGACTACAGGGAGCTATGGGATGGTAGGCCAGTCTTCCAGCTTCTCCTTCATCCTCCTCCTCCTCATCATCAATCACAACCAGCTCAGCATGGATGATCCCATCATAGCCCATCAGAAGCTTCTTGTCCTCTTCACTGTCTTCTGCCTGCTGGTATCCCATGAAAATCATTGTCACGGGTTCTGAATCGTTTATGTCAGGAGGCAGGGAATGAACGATGTTATACCTAACATCTTCCTCATCCTCTTGGCAAGTGGGAGGAGAACCCTGGCCTTCAGACTTCCCGGTGATGGCTTCTCTGGGACTCAGTGTCACCTTTGGAGAGGGTGCCTCTCCATCCTGCAAGATACCTGCTTCTTCCCAAGGAGACAGTGGCTTCTTTTGTGGGATGTGTGACGTCTCTTCCGCTTGTTGAATCACGGATCGGGGATGAGGTACTGGCCGAACGGGACTGACATGACTGAAGTTGTTGGCCCCTTCCTCCGAAAGTCCATTGTTCATATTGTGTATGGAGTCGCTGGCATCACCATCCAGTCCATTTGCTTTCATCTTTATCCTTTCTTGAAAGTTTGGTCCAGGGCTTACTTTGTCTCTCTGTGGGGTTGTGGGCCTACAGAATGGATTGGCATATACAGGCTCGTGATACTCTGTTGGGGATTTTGAGTTTCTCTCTGAGGCTTGTCTTAAGAGTTCCTCTACCTCAACAGGTGCTAGGTCATCGGTGCCATTATATGCTGCGCTGTGGTTATTGCTTACTGCATACACTGTCTTTTGCCCGTCGTCATAAACTTTTATTCCTGTACCTTTAAAGTTGTCTGATGGAAGAGGTATTGAAGACAGAACTGTACTTTCCCCCGTCTTCAAGTCTTTTTCAACTTTAATTTCCATGGCATACAAAGCTGTGAATAAATAAATTTGATCATTGAGTTAACTTTTTCTCTGATAGACTAGCCTGCATCCACAGTGTTTATTTTTATATTAAGCATACCCTTTTATGTACTCTGATGTGAGATGCTGTCTATTTTTGAAGTTTCTGATTCTTGTCATTAATTATATAATGACCGACACAGTAATAACATGGGTTGTTACTTTAAGGGTGTATGAAATTACAGAAAAAATGAGAAGGACTGAAGAAGAGAAGCTGATTGGAGGAGACAGGCTGAGGATTTCAAACAGTAAAAATGTTCACTGGGGAACCAGAAGGTATTCCCTTTCCAATTAATACATCCAACAAGCCAGATTTGCTCTCTTTTGCATTTCTCAATGGGTAGAATCAAAACCACATCCTTGTTGCACAGGCTGGCAGACCCTTGAAATTAAGGGCGTGTTCCAGAGTTTTCACAATGGAGAGGCTGTTTAGATGTGGAACTAGTACTGGGGAGGGAGCAGAAGTCTAGAATCATGTGCTTCTCTTTGTATTTTGTTTCATTTTCACTCACATTTTCAAGTAGAGAAAGAGCTAGAAATAGACAAGATCACTCGTATGTAGGAGCTAAACGGTCACAAAAATGGAAATTGATAGACATTGAGGACACCAATAAGGAGGGAGGTGGGGAGGGGGATTAGGTTTCAGAAATTACCTATGGTATGCAGTGTTCACTCTCTGAGGGATGGGCCACCTGAGACCCAGTCTCACCACTACATAATATGTCCATGTAATGAAAATGCATGTACACCCCCTGAATCTAAAGTAAAAATGGAAAAAGTAGAGCAAGATCAACTGTACTGAAACAACTAGACTGCAGGGAACTGAGAAAGCTGAGATCTGCATCATGACCCAGGTAAGATCCCTATGGCTGGAGTTTTGACCGACTGGGCAAAGCTGATAGGATTCTGTGCAATGTTATGAGGCGGTCATGCTTGCTCTCGCTGTCCTTACACCTTCCTTTCTGACTTCATCTTGCGTTTTGTACCTCCTCCATAGCCTGGCAGTTCTTCGCCTTCCCTGGCTACTCAATGAAAACCACAACATACCTCACCCACATGCTTCCTGTCCAGCTTCTCTGCTGCATTCTTCTGTATTCACTCCCTAACATGATATAATTAGTGAACACCTACTATGTGCCTGAGCTTGGCACACAGTAGTTATTTCCTAAATATTTGTTGAATGAATGAATGACTACTACTTGTGGAGAGAGTGTAGCTTCTCCTTCCACTCTAAAATTCAAAGAGTTCCTCTCTGCTCTAATGCAAACTTTCATTGTTCCAGAGGCTTGGAAATATTCATTTTATCAAAATCAATTTCCCATGGAGGTAAATAGTGAATAGTGCCTGGCCTTCCCACAGGGAGTATTTTCATTTTTGAAAAGGTTCTTAGTGGCCTAAGAGAGTGTCTCCTGGATGGAATATGTTAGGAGAGAGATTTTTGACCGGGGAAGCTTTGCTTTTAAGAGCTTCTTGTCTCCTTCAGGTCTTCATTGTCCCTGACTCTACCTGGTTTGCTAGGGAATGAATTACATGAAGTATGTGATCTCATTATCCCTACTGACATACTTCATGGAACTTTGTAAAATGGATTGTTGCCTCGCTGGAAGCTTAAGATGGCACAACAACTTGGGAATATTTGACACTGTAAAATCTGAAATTAAAAACATACCCTTGAACACAGGTTGCTTACATACCTTTTCTATTTTGTTCATCATCTTCTGTTTCTTCATTTTTTTCCTTCCTTAACCTGGAAGGTATGTAGGATTTTGGAAGGTCAGGAATATCAGCATAGATGTCCTCAATTGACTCTGTAAAATTAATATGAATTCAAAATACATTTAGAATATATGTACAATAATGAGAAAAATTCAAATTCTGTAAAAATACTTAGTTAAACATAAGGGAGGCTGCTTAAAAACATACCTCTTGATGTTTCTTCCTTTTCCACCTTCACAGACTATAAGAAAAAAAAGTTCTCCATAATTAATACAGTTTACAAAATAAAATCTAAATGTGGGTATATTTGAAGAATTAGATAGCATTTGTGGATTTCTTTTGAGGAGAATTATGGTTTTAAAATTGGTTAATGCTCACTCTTATGATGTCTTCTGTTGTCCTCTCAATTGATTTTAGTTTCTTTAAAATGGCCTCTTCGTTCGTTGAGATTTGCAGTTCAGCTTTTTCAAGATCTTGGATCTCTTTCTCAAGTCTGCCAACAAAAAGACTATTTTTATTGCTTAACACAGTACAAATGTAGGTTTCTCAAATGCATCTTCCCCATATATGTACATTTTCCTTGGAATACTGCATGTCAGTAGCCAGATGCCTTCTAAGAACGTAGTGTCACACTGAGCATCCTGCTTAATACATAGATGGTACCTAATGCTTTTAATTCAAGTTTTTATTTTTATTTCTCACAAAGGGACTCTTAGGTAAATTATTTGACCTTTGCTTCATCTTCTTTATTGTGAAGACTAATATCACTTCCAAATTAAAGAGAGTGACTTCTATATAGAGGCTTAAATTCAAAGGCGAACCAACAAGAATGGTACATTCATAGTTATTATGCAGCTCACCAATTTTTCTTATCCAAGTCTCCATATAAATTATTGGAGAAAACATTATAATGATTATAACTTGATTTAATAATTACAGCTACTTAATACTTATAACTCCTGCATACCTCGCATTGAAGGTGACACTTGTTTTAATTTCA
This sequence comes from Carlito syrichta, assembly GCF_000164805.1. Classification (NCBI taxonomy): domain Eukaryota; kingdom Metazoa; phylum Chordata; class Mammalia; order Primates; family Tarsiidae; genus Carlito; species Carlito syrichta. Next base: position 1,005,435 of record NW_007252030.1, read on the forward strand.
TGGCTTCCTAAGGGCTGTGCCATATTACAGTGAGTAGGATGAAGAGGTGGGGAGATGAACCATATCAAGCACAGTGGCCTCAGCTGCTGCTATTTATGGAAACTATATTTTCCACAAAAAAGGGGTAGGGGCTCCAGTGGGCTGACAAGACATAAGGAAACTTACTGGGACAAAGAAACATTGGAAACTGGACCACTGCAAATATTCTGAGCTGGCATCTTGACCAGCACACAGCCGCCTGTCAGAGTTCAACGAACTCCAGGGGGGTGGCATAGTGACCTCTACTCCGCATAGAAACATAACGGCCACTTGCCATCATGTAGCAAACTAGCCCTTGGCAGCTGTGAAACACATAATTTCTCAGCCAAATCCTCTAAGCTCTAAAATCAGCTGCCTTAGAGGATGGCTGATTCCATTTAGCAGCTGGGCCAGGAGATGACAGCTGTGGACATTTGTGTCAGCTAAGATGACTGTTAGTTTTCTTGGCTTCCTTCTTGAAGATGGTCATATGCCTGGCAGCTCAAAAATGTGGTACTGGTGTCACACCAGTAAGAGCCCGAGATGTGGTCTGCATGGCCAGCCTCCTCCTTGTTGCTTCTGTTTCAGAGTCCTGCCTTCGCGGCTGCCTCTGACCATTGGCAGTGGCCTTGTATATTGGCGGAAGTTTTCTTGTGTATCACAGAACTCCAGTGAAATGAAGTACCCTGGCTTCCTGGGAGTCACTGAGGTGTGACTGCTGTTCTGTGAAGATTCTTCCACATTTTTGCCCATCAACAGAGCCTTTGGGATGTCTGTTGGTCCAGTCTGGTAGAGTGGAGGGTTCTGTACTGAAAGTGATGGATCCGGAGACTATTTCATCTCCACTCCTCATGGCTTGTGAGGACAATTCCCTTAACCTCCCCAAAATTCTGCTTTGCAATGTGTGTAATAAGAATGATAGGACCTGACTTACCTTACCCAGATATTTGGTGAAGCTAAGGAGAGATAGTGATACAAAAACACCTTGAATATGTTGATAGCAGATGAAGTTTATGATGGCATAATCCCTAAACGTTTCCTGCAACTCACTCTCTTTTTCCTTTCATTCCTTTACCACAGGCTCCTTTACCTAACATGTATGTAAGACGTTGTCTCCAAAGGGAAGTCTTTTGGTAGAAAAGAAGGCTTAAATCATTGCTGCAAGCAGCTCTGGTGCCTCAGGACCCGGCTATGGGATCCAGGGAACCTGGGGTTGAATCCTGATTCGTCTGCCAACTTCCTGTGGACCTTAGACAAGGCATCTGATCTCACTAAGATGTATTGTCTTAATTCATTTAAAAATATTTACTTAGCATCCACTTTGTACCTGGCATTGTTCTATGTGCTGGGGATATGACAGTAAACAAAACACAGTCTCTGTCCTCAAGGAGCTTATATTCTCATGGGAGATAATACAATCATGTACAGGCTGGAAACCTTTTTCTATAAAGGGCCAGATACTAAATCTTCCAGACTTTGCAGTTTACACATGGTTCCTGTTGCATATTCAACTTCTTTCCTTCTTTTTCTTTTATAACCCTTTAATGACATTAAAAACGTTGTATCTCTATGGAAACATATCAGGGTTAGATGTAGTCCTGAGCCACAGCTTAGTTTGCCAACTAAGATGTATATATGTTTTTATTTTATTTTATTTTTTGAGTTGAGATCTCACTCTGCTGCCCAGGCAGGAGTGCTGTGGCACCATCATGACTCACCACAACCTTGACCTCCTGGGCTCAAGCAGTCCTTTCACCTCGGCCTTCGGAGCAGCTAGAACAGGTGTGCGCCACTACACCCAGCTAATCTTTTGATTTTTTTGTAGGTACGAAGTCTTGCTATGTTGCCTAGACTGATCTTGAACCCCTGGGCTCAAGCAATCCTCCTGTCTCCGTATCCCAAAGAGCTGGAATTGCAGTCATGAAGCCCCACACCTGGCCACAAATGTATATATGCTACATATATGTAATGCAAATGTGTATATATCACGAATATGTAGATACACACACAATGAACAAATGTGACTATACACTCACACATACACATTAATTTATAAAAAAATTTCTGTGAGAAAAGCAAGATAAAGACTATAAACAGCAGGAGAAAAAAGATGGAGAGAACTTGGGAGCAGGCACTGTTTTGCACTGTGTGGTCAGGGAAGGTCTCTCTCACAAAGTGTCGCTTGATCAGAGACATGAAGGAAACGAGAGCAGGCCCCATGAGGGTTCAGGGGAGTGTGCTCTGGAGAGAGGAAAGCATAACTACAAGGTCTGAAGGAAGAGCAGAGAGGGAAAGAAGGTGAAATGAAGTCAGAGGCGGCAGGTGGCCAGGTCACATAGGGCCTTGTGCGTGGCAAGGCCTTTGGGAAGCCACCAGAGTCTTGAGCAGAGGAGAAACGTGCTATGACTTGGAATGTGAACAGCTGCCTTGGCTGCTGTGTTGAGAACAACTGGAGGGGGTGAACACAGAGGTCAGTGGACCTGATAATCCCAAGAAAATGGCGTCATCTTGGATGGTTGCCATAGAAGGGTGAGAAGTGGCTGGATCCTGGAAATATTAAAGAGGAAGGGCAGCCAGGGCTTGCTGATGGATTGCATGTGGGGTGTGAGAGGAAGAGAGATGTCAAGGGCGGTCCCAACATCTGGGACTCGAGTAATTGGGAGCGTGCAAAGGCGATTGGCTGAACAGAGACCTGGGAGAGGCAAGAAAGGTGGTGTGTGGGTATGTTTACTTGGTCTATAAAGAGATGTGGAGAGAGTTGGATATAAATGTCTGGAGCTCAGAGAAGTCTGGGACTGAAGACACAAACTTGGGAGTCAGTATTCATTGTCGGTACTCATAGGAGTGGATACATTTTCCTGGGAAGTAAGGGAGCTCAAGATGCCGAGGACTGAATCTGGGGCAAGGCAGCATTAAGCAGCCCAGTCAATGTCAATGACTGGGTAGGGTTTCAGTGAGTAACACAAGGAAGGGCAAGCAGTCAGCGCACGCTGGTTTCCTTTGGTCTCTGCCCCTTGCTGTTGCTGGGAGCTCTGGGTCTCCCTGGCTAGAGACATCTCAGAGAATTTAGAGAAGCACTGGTATTTGTAACTGTTTCTCTCTGAAGATAAAACCATGGTAGAGTAACACCATGATTCTCATGACTATCTCTGGACTTATATGGGAAGAACATGAGGTTGAAATCCTGCTAACCTCATCAAAGTATCCACTAATGAATGTTTTCAAAGGTTTTCAAATCACAGGGTGAAAGTTGTGTTAATATGAGACTGCAGTCTCATGACACATCATGACATGTTTGTAAAAATGAAACGTAAGCAGACATGCCTCTCCCACTCTTTGTCAGTTACTGCTAACTCAGTTAAAACGGATAATAAGGAAACATCTTGGGGCTAGTTGTTTACAGTCACAAACCTCTGATGGGAGATGATTTCTGATGTAGAACATTTCTTAACTTTTCCATTTCAGTACAAAGCTTAATTTCTTATTTGTGTGTATTGATTGGATACTTGCCTATGATCTATCATGAAGGAATACATGTTAAAGATTTGTTCTTCTAGAAAAGCTTTCTACAAGATCAGAAGGGAGAGGAGGAGAGACCCAGAAAACCTTGAGAGTGAAGAGCTGGACACACCCTGACTGGCGCTCAGAGCAGTCTGAGTTTGAAGTCTGGATGAGTCGGAACTCAGAGGCAGCCCAGACCAAGGAGAAGATCTGATGACCTCCACACCAGAGAGCATATCGCGTTCTTGAGGATTGACTGTTCCTAAGGAACAAAGAGCAAACATTGCAACTTGTTTGCATACAGGCCAGCTCTGTATGTCTAGCACGGTGGTTCTCAACTGGGGGTGATTTTGCTCCCTGGGGACATTGGGAAAGTCTGGAGACATTTTTTGGTTGTCACAACTTGGGGGTGCTGCTGACATCTAGTGGCTGGAGACCAGGGGTGCTGCTAGACAACCTGCAATGCACAGAACATAGACCGCTTCCCCAAACAAATAATTGTTTAGTCCAAATTGTCAATAGTGCTGAGGTTGAGAAACCCTGGATACTTAAAAGAAGATGGGGAATAGTACGGGTCTTTTTTTTTTTTTTTTTTTTTTGGAGCCAGGGTCTCACTCTGTCACCCAGGCTATAGTGGAGTGGCACAATCACAGCTCACTGCAGCCTTGACCTCCTGACTCAGGAGATCCTTCTGCCTCAGCCTCCCCAGTGGATGGGACTACAGACATGGGCCACCAGACCTGGCTAATTTAGTATGAGTTCTCGATACATATTGTCCTGTCCTGTTACTTCCACTAACTGGTCTGGAGGCATATCAGCGGTGGCATAACACCTGCTAACTCAGGCTGTCCCAGGGAAATGGCCATTCAGCCCTCCCCTTGGGTGTTGTCCTGGCTTTATTTATTTTTTAAAATTTTTATTAAATATGCATATTTTACATTTATTTTAGAGCTGTGGGGTCCGTGTGAGGATTTGCTACATAGGTAAATTATGTGCAGGTGAGGTTTGGGCTTCTAGTGAGCCCTCCTGCACCAGTAGTGAGCCTAGTGCCCAGTGGGTGGTTGTGTGCCCCTGATCCTCCCTCGCTCCCTCCCTCCCTCCTTTGGCAGTCCCCAGCATCTATGGTTCCTGCCTTTGTGACCCCGTGCCCAATGTGTAGAGTCCACTCATGAGTGAGAACATGTGATGTTCAGTTGTCTGTTTCTGTGATATTCATGTAGAGTGATGGTCTCCAACCATATCCATTCCTGGCTCTATTAAGAGAGCTTTGACTTCTGAGATGCAAGTAATTCCCCAGTCCTTTCAAAGTATATGGCCAAATGCCAGTCACAACTTAATTTTAAACATAGCATTGTTTATATCAATTTCTCTGATATTTTACTCTATTCCTCATTAATCCTTTCCATTCTAATTTCTTCCCTTTCCAGTATACACATATGGACGTATATCTATTTTTTATTGTTCAGTGACTATTTATAGTTAAGACAATACTCAAGCTTGATTTAAAGCTCAAACAATGCAGGGCTTAAATTAAGGACTCTCATCCAATCCCTTTCCAAAGGTAGTTTTAGGGGAGAGAAAAAAATTAGCAAATATAAGTGAGGTATTAGGGAAATATATATACACATATATGTGTGTACATCTATATATACATATATACACACATACGTGTGCATATGTATGTGTATATGTGCATATGTATGCAAAATTTTTTTCTTTTTTTTTTACACTAAAAGCTTTTGGGGAGTTGCCATGGGGTAGGTAACCCTTTAACCTTCACAAGCCTGTCTTGCAGCTGATAGGTTAGAATTTCCATAAGAGCTGCCTGCCCCATCTTTGGAAGATATTACCTTTCAGAATGGGAATTGAGTATCTTTTTGAAATGCTGATTCAGTTTGATGAGGAACAGGCAGCAGAGAAAGAGAAATATCCTTGCTGGTGCCTCCCAGGCTGTGAGGCGGGACTTGATGGATGAGTTGGTGCCTCTTATGGTTTCTGAGAGATGGTGGGCGGGCATCATGTGTCAATTTAGGCAAGCAGAGTACATGAGAAAGGATTTATAATGCTCTCAGTTATTGGCATCTTTCTTCTCCTTGCCCATTTGCTGGGGGAAAAGAAGGTTATTTTCCAGAGCTCCCCAGGTGAAAGCAGAGAGCTTCCATTTCATGCACTGTTGTGGTAACGACCTCCCCTTAATCATCATGAGATAATGTCCCTGGTCTAATTCCAACATGCAATTTTTTTGTCTTGGAGAAAAGGACAGCACATAAATGCTGGATGTGTCAGGAAGAGCTTATTTCAGAAGGCGATTTTTCTGCTTCTAAGGGTCCATTTATCTCTCTCAGTTTTTGGTGGAGTTAACAGGGACTAACAGCCTGATGGAGTTTTCCATAAGGGGCCAAACAGACTGGAACTCATGAGGGAAAAACCCCACAAACTCAAATTCAAAAGCTATCATCCATCCTCTCAGTATTCCACTTGTTGGCAATTACAACAACATTGAACACATATAGCATATGTACACAGTACCAGACACTGGCCTAATTAGTGCTCACAACAACACCCATAAGAACAGCTATTAATTCCATTTCACAGATGAGTAAGTTGGGACTTCGTGTGGCAGGTCCTTTCTAGAGACCTCCACGTAGCCTATGGCAGGATGAAATTTGAAACCAGACCTTTGCTTATAGAGCCTGAGCTCCTCATTCCTCTCCAGTTAGCTACTGTGGGGAAAAAGCAAAAAACAAAAAACAACTGCTTAAAAAAATGGATTCTTAGGAACTTAGACAAAACATTCATTTTGCTCAGCAGTATAAAAACAATGATAAAAAAGAAGGTGAAGATTGAAATGATAGCTGGACCCACAAATATGTGAAAGTCTTGACCCATTACATAGAAAGGTAATATTTCTGTCTTCATATTCATTAGGGCTATTTTGCTATATTGGTGGATTTTTCTGCTCAGTGGGTTAGTCTAATAAGGATTGAAGTTCAGGTTCTTTCTGTCTTTCCTTCTTTCTTTCTTTTTCTTTCGCTATTTGATTTTGGTTCTTGGTAGTTCTTAGAACAGACTTCTTCAAATAATCTGGGGTTTCCTAAGCTAATGCCATTTTATAGCAAGACTTTCTGTGCTTGGATATAAGACTGTTGTTCAAGCAATTGAAGCTGTAAGACCTAAATATAAAGCTGGCTAATGCAATTGGACTATAATACTGTAGTTTCTGTGTAATCACCAATGCTATGTTTAAAATTAAGTTTGTGACAGGCATTTAGTTGTATACTTTGGAAAGATTGGTGAATTACTTGCATCTCAGAAGCCCATGATTTCTTAATAGAGCCAGGACTATACCCAAAGAGAGGCCCCAGTGGCTACTTCTCTGGGATAGCCTGAGTCAGCAGGTGCTTGCCCTACTCAGGTGCCTCTGAGACAGGTTGGTGGGAGCATTACCGTACCTCTCCCTCACACTTCCATTTCCCAAACTAGATGAAGGAGGATCCAGTTTCTTTTGGGGCTCACAGGCTCTCAGTATGTCTTTGCCTCCAGCATGTGTTGAGTTCTGCCTCAAAGCAGTGAACAATTCTAACTCTTGACTCTGCCCTTGAGCTAGAGATTCCTCCCTATGTAATCTTGGGAGGACAGGAGAGAGCTGGTGGTTTTTCTATATTTTGTGCATTTTTGTGTGAAGGTCCACTTTTTTTTAGGGGAAGAAAAGGTTCTTTTCTTCTATCTCTACTCATGGAAACCGAAAGTATGACCCTATGAAAGTTAACACACTAGACTTAATCATTTAACTCACCAAGGGCTATCATAATAAGATCACTGGGTTAATGTTTGTAAGTCACCAGCAAAGGGCTTGATTTGGAGGACTTCCTTAATAAAGTTGAGTTACACTTTTCTCTTACTCTCTCTGCTTGGGAGAGGAAGGCCGTCTGTGACAACTCTAGTGGAAAAGAAAAATCTGTCAGGTCTGTTGGGAATTTGATCTTCAACTTTAGAAGTATGGTACTCATATAACTTCAGGTACACACTTGTCCTTGAAAACATTATTCAACACAAAAAAACCTCAACAGTGTTCCGGCGTTATCAGAAGAAATGTCATAATATATATGAGTATCTAATAAATGTTGGCAGAAAAATGCCAATATTTTGACCACTGCTGGTTTCTTCCTCCACACCCCACTTTCACCCATCCCCCCACCATTCTTTCTTAATGATAGAATTCCCTGAGTTTTAAGTGTCTACTTGGCTATCTTGCTGTGGACCACATCTCCCAGGCCCCGTACTTAGATAGTGCCATGTGAATAAATTCAGTTCAGCAGGATATGAGTAGAAGTGATCTCTGCAACTTTTGGGTCACATCCTTAAAATAGAGCACTTGTCCTCCCCTTCCTAAACTGGAATGCAGTGGTGGTGAGCTGGCTGTGACCACATAGCCAAGGGCATCCCTCAGAGGGTAGCAAAGTGACAAGACAGAAAGAAACAGGGCCACTGGGGACACTCATGGAACATTGATGTTGCAGTCCACTTGAAAGGCTTCCAACTGGGATTTGATGTATGTGAGAGAAATGAATCTTTCTATCTCATTTAAGCCACTGCTCTTAAGGACTCATAAAGCAACAGAACTAGTGTGCTAACTATGGGATAACTTTATGGGGTTATGTAACAGATTTTATAAATTTGTTATGTAACGGATTTTATAAATTTTTTCACAATTTTTTTCATTGATTTGAATAATTACTCGTTAGGATCTTGTCTTTCAGGTAGTTAAGCAAAAACAGAGAAATTAATCAGCCTTTGCTCCTAGTGTTTAAAGAATTTATATGTTTCTAAATGAAGTGTCAGATTGCACATGGTTTGTGTTGACAGACGGCTAATATTAAATGGCTAAGATTTGCAATGAAAAAACAAAAGATTTTATTTTATTTTATTTTTTAAGATCAGAGCTCATCCAAACGAATCTCTCGGAAACTCAATGGATATTATTGAGTACACATGGTTGACCTGAGTCAGGTAATCTTGGCTTCAGTGTGTTAGTTGCATGTAATGGGCAGATAAGTTAGACTGATAGGTCAAAGGCCAAAGACATTTTCTAAATAAAATAGAAGGCAGTCTTTTAAAATTTGTTTTATTTTTTAAAATTGGGGTTTGATACATTTCATCAAACATGTGACAAACCTTTTAAAATAAGTTATTACATGTCAGGTGTATTTTCTTCGCCAAATGAAGTAAAATCATTATCTTAAATGAAATAAGTCAGAGACATAAAGCCAAGGACCACATGTCCTCATTGGTAAGTGGAAGCTAAAGAATGTGTATACATGGGCACAGAGAGTGGAAAAATAGACCCTGGAGACTCAGAAGGGTGGGAGGCAGAGGGATGTGTGGGATGAGAAATTACCTGCTGTTACAGTGTACACTATTCAGAAAGTTTGCACTGAAAGCCCAAACTTCCCCACTATGCAACACATGCATGTAACAAACCTGCACTTGGAACCTCTACCTCTATAAAAATAATTTTAAAGAACCATATCACAAAAGATGAATACGTCTATGCACAGACATGTAGGTGACAACAAAAATGGCCTTAGAATCTGCCATGGTCCAAGGCATGAGTGTGATAAGGAAGCTCTAATCTACTGGTGCAAACAGTCACATGCTCTGGGAAGGCATGCCAAGGAATTAAAGGGCATTTGGCATGCTGTGAACACTGTTTGCCGCGAGCCAGATCTGTTACCTCTAATCCCGAGCATTTAAGAATAGGACAATACAGTGCAGCAGTTTTGAGATAACCAGAAGCAGAGGGCCAGCACAGCAATGACATTGGGACGAGTGGCCGTTTGCTCTGACGGTCGGGAACAGAGCAGACGTTCAGAAAGCTCCGCAATATATCACATCTGAACAGCTTCTGCATGGGTGAAGCTCACCTCCCAATAGAACTCTGAAGATAATCATGATGCTATCATAATTTGAAACTGCCATGCAGATGGGTGACGTTAGGAAAGAGAAATTTAGTAGAAAAGCAAATCTTCTCATTTACAACAATATTTTGCAAGTTAAGGGTTTCATTTGCCATGAAATATAAGAAATCAAATGGGTGTTCAGAGAATCAGCCACTGTCATGCACAAGGTACAAATGTAATTTTCAAATGAATGCAAATAAACTCACATTGGGGAGGTTGGCGTGGTGTGGAGAATTGGTTAGTTACGGGCTTCTCAAATCCTCTGGCAGGACAGAGGCTGAGTGTGTGATTTTTAATTAGGGCTTGTAGAGGACCTTGTAGTACATGCCAACCATTTAATAGAAGCAAAATAATTGTAATAATCATTCAATTTGACCTTTAACCAGGTATCATGTGTTTTCCACATGGTCTTCAACCATTGTTGTAGCCAGGACATGGCAAGTTAACTGAAAATGCACTTACCCATGATTCTGGCAAGCTTTTTTTTTTTTCCTGATAAAAGAAGTTGTAAAGAAAAATATTTCTGGTGAATAAACTACTTGTAACTATATAACTAAGTGGCGAAGCATATTCAGTGATGGAGAAGGCCACTGACTCTCTCCTTTCAGAAATGATTCCTGGCTTAGTGCCTTGTGACCTTTGACATTTATTGACAACATTGTAGTGCAGCCACTATATTTTCTATTTTCCGTCCACTTGATTTTTGCTTTGCTTCTCAATGTTAATTGTTCGTATTTGACTCCAAGAACAGGACTCTACTATTTTGACAACCAAGAAATATAAATTCCAAACATGGAATAACCAAGAAGGATCAGATAGCCTTGGGTGGTCTAGATGGGCTAAGTGACATTTGCATTATGGCAGACAAAAGACGCATTGCAAGGGGTGGGTGTGGAAGTTTTCTGAGCTGGCAAGTTAGTCATGGGGACTGTCCTATGGAAGGGGGAGACCTCTCCTCTGATACAATGAGTCTTTGCTCTTGAGCAT
>NW_007252030.1:1016994-1017472 GCF_000164805.1 Carlito syrichta
TCTCAGAAACCAGGGTGCCACTGCCCTGGAATTCTGCCCTTAACCCAAAGAGACTTGGGTGTTTATTCTTTTTTAAAGAATTTCAAGGCTCTCCTATTCAGTTCATTAGTGCTCAAGTCATTGTCTAGTCTTCTTCAGTTCATTCTCTTGGAGAGGCAGCATTTGTAAGTACTACCATCCCTCTGCCCACATCCATCTTTCTCATTCATTCATTCTTTAAGCTATGTATTCACAGGTATTCCGACGGTGGGCTCAGACACTGTGCTGGGGTGTGTGTATGCATTTTGGTGGGGTGGAGTAGGTGGACTTTTCCCCTTTTGCACTTTTAAGTTTGGTCTACTTAGCTTTTTTTGTTAAATTGAAAATGAAGCTTCTGATTTAAAAATAATCAGACTATCTGGGAAATTAAAAACAACAACAGATGAACTATTACAAATCTGGTAAACCAATTAGTCAAGTGTGGAGAGTGAAGGACATG
>NW_007252031.1:0-578 GCF_000164805.1 Carlito syrichta
AAGAATAGAATGGAATGGAATGGAATTAGTTGGAAGGGAATGGAATGGAGATGAATACAACGGATAGTAATAGAAAGGCGAGGATTAGAATGGAGAGGAATAGAATGGAGAACAATGAATTTGAAAGGAATAGAATGGAATGGAGTAGAATGGAGAGGAATGGAATGGACAGGAGTGGATCAAAATAGACTGCAAAGGAGAGGAAAGGAATGAAATGGAGAGGAAAGGAATTTAATCGAATGGAATGAAGAGAAATAGAATTGAATGGAATGGAGAGAAATGGAATGGAGAGAAATGGAACTGAATGATTGTAGTGGAGATGAATAGAATGTAGTTGATTGGAATGGAGACGAATGTATAAGACAGGATTTGGATAGAGAGGAAAGGATTGGAAAGGAATAGAATAGAATGAAATGGAGAGAAATGGAATGGAGTGGAATGCATTGGAATGGAGAGGAATTGAATGGAATGCAATGGATTGGATATGAAAGGAATGGAATGGAGTAGAATGGAATGAAATGGACAAGAATAAAATAGAGAGAAATGGAAATGAGCAGAATGGATGGAGAGAAATGGAA
>NW_007252031.1:1569-7460 GCF_000164805.1 Carlito syrichta
GAACTGAATGGAATGGAATTAAATGTAGTGAAATGTTATGACGAGGAATAGAATGGAGGGGAATGAAGAGAAACGGAATGGAAGGAATGGAATGGAGAGAAAAAGAAGGGAATGGAATGCAGAATAGTGGAATGGAATGGAGACAAGTGGAATTAAGTGAAGAGGAAGGGAATTGAGAGGAGTGGAATTGAATATTATGCAATGGAGAGCAATAGAATGTAATGCAATGGAGAGGAATGGAATGGAAAGGAATGGAGACGGATGTCATGGAATGGAATGACTAGGAACGGAATAGAGTGGAGATGAAAAGAACGGAGAGTAATGTAATGGAGAGGAATAGAATGGAGAGGAATATAAAGCAGAGGATTGGAGTAGAAAGGAATAGAATGGAATGGAATGTAGAAGAAAAAAATGGAAAGGAAAGGATTGAGTCGAAAGGAAAGGAGAAGTACGGGATGGAGAGGCATGAATGAAGTAAAATGGAAAAGAAAGGAACGGAACAGAGAGAAATGGTTTGCAACGTACTGAAATGGAATGGTGAGGAATGGAATGGAGAAGAATTAAAGGAAAGGGAAAAGAATGCAATGGAACTGAATGAAATGGAATGAAATGTAGTGAAATGGATTCCACAGGAGTGGAATGAAGGGAAATAAAGAGGACAGGAATGGAATGAATGGATTGGAGAGGAAAGAAAGGAGAGGAATGTAATTGAATGTAATGAAATTGGAAGCAAGAGAATTAGAAAGGAAAGGAATCGAATGGAAAGGAATCGAATGGAATGGAATCCAGAGGAATGGAATCGAATACTGAGGAATGGAATGGAGAAGAATGTAATGGAGTGGAATGGAATGGAATGGAAAGAAATGGAATGGAATGGAATTGAGAGGAATGGAATGGAGAGAAATGGAATGCAATTAAATTGATTGGAGAGAAATGGAGAGGAATGGAATGAAATGGAGTACAATGGAAAGAAGAGGAATGGCATGGAGAGTAACAGAATGGATAGGAATGGAGTGGAAGAAAATTGAATGGGGAGGAATGGAGTGGAAAGGTGTGCAATGGTATGGAATAGAGAGGAATTCAATTTAATGGAGTGGAATGGAATGGAATGGTTAGGAGTGGAATGAAGTGGAATGGAAAAAAAGGTAGACGAATCCATACGTAAGTAATGGAAAGGAATTTTAAAACATTGAAAGGCATTTTGAGGAATGGAATGGAAACGAATGTCATAAAGAGAAAAATATTGGAATGGAATACAGAAGGGTGGAATGGAATTGAGTGATATGGAATGTAATGGAAAGCAAGGGAATGGAGAAGAGTGCAATGAAATGGAATGCAATAGAGTGCAATAGAATGGAATGGAATGGAAAGGAATGGAATGAAATGGAGAGTAATGGAATAGAATGGAATGAAACGGTGTCGAGAGAAATGGAATGGAATGCTAAGGAAAGTAATGCAATGTAGTATAGTGAAATGCATTGAAATGGAGAGGAATGGAATGGAGAGGAATGGAATGTAGTGTAATGAAGTGGAATAGAAGGTAGAGGAATGGAAAAGAAAGGAATGGAATGGAATGAAAAGAATACAATGGAATACAGTAATGGAATGGAATGTGGAGGGATGGAAGAGAGAGGAATGGAATGGAGTGAAATGTATTGGAGTTTAATGGAATGGAAGGGAATCGAATGGAGAGGAATTGACTGGATTAGAGTGGAATGAAATGCAATGGAGATGAATTAAATGGATGGAATGGAATAAAAAATATTGAAAAGGAATGGAGACGAATGGAAAGGAGTGAAATTAAGAAGAATGGAATGGAAAGGAATGGAGGGGAATAGAATGAAGAGAAATGGAATGCAGAGGAATGGAATGGAGAGGAGTGGAATGGAATGGAATGCAGAAGAATGGAATGAAATGGAAAGGAGAGGACTGGAATGGAGTGGAATAACATGGAATGGAATGGAGAGTAATGGAATGGAGAGTAAAAGAATGTAAAGATATGGAATGGAATTTAGAGTAATGGAATGGAGAAGAATGGGAAGGAGAGGAATGGAATGGAATGGAAGGGATTGGATAAGAATGAAATGAAATGGAGAGTAATGGAATGGAATGGAGAAGAATGGAATGGGGAAGAGGCGAACGGAATGGAATGGTTAGAAATAAAATGGAAAGTAATGGAATGGAGTGGAATGGGATGAAAGGTAAAGGAATCCATTTGTAAGGAATGGAAAGAAATTGAAATAGATGGAATGTTATTTAGGGTAATGGAATGGAAACGAATGTAATAGCCAGAAATAAATGGAATGGAATGCAGAAGTGTGCAATGGAGTGGAGAGATATGGAATGGAATGGATAGTAAAGGAATGGAGAAAAGTGGATGAAATGGAATGCAATGGAGAGGAACGGAATGGAATGAAATGGAAAGGAAGGTAATGTAGGGGAAGGAATGGAGAGGAAGGGAATTGAATCGAATGGAATGGATAGAAATGGAATAGAGTGAAAAGGAAAGGAGAGGAATGGAGTGGAATGGAGAGTAATGGAATACAAGCGATTGGGATGGTATCAAAGGAATGGAATGGAAAGGAATGAAATGGAATGTTGATGAATGTAAGGAATGTAATATAGTGGACGGCATTGAAATGGAGAGGAATGGAACTGATAGGAATGGAACAGAAGGGAATGGAAACAAAAGGAATGGGTAGGAATGGAATGGAAAGTGTTGAAATGGAATGGAATGGAATGGAAGGAAGAGGAATAGAATAGGGAGGAATGGAATGGATAGGAATTGAACGGAGAGGAAAGGAGTGGAAAAGAATAGAATTGAATGGAATGGAGAAGAGTGGAATGGATGGAATGCAATGGAATGAGGATGAATGGAATGGAGAGGAATGGAATGGAGGGAAATGGAATGGAGAGGAATGGAATGGAAAGAAATTGATTGGTGAGCAAATGAGAGGAATGGATTCGAATGTAGTGCAATGGAATGAAGAGGAATGGATTGGAGAGAAATTGAATGGATAGGAATGGAACGGAATTGGAATGGAATGGAATGGAGAGGAATGGAGTGGAAAGGAATGCAATGGAATGTAATAGAATAGAGTGGAATAGAATGGAATGGAGGGGAGTGGATTGGAGAGTAATGGAATGGAAAAGAATGGAATGGAATGGAGAGGTATCCAAAGGTAAGGAGTGGAAAGTAATTTAAAAAGATTGAACAGCATATAGAGGATTGGAAAGGAAACGAATGAAATGGAGAGAAAAGGAAGGGAATGGAACGCAGAATTGTGGAATGGAGTGGAGAGACGTGGAATGTAATGAAGAGGAAAGGAGTGGAGGAGAGTGGAATGGAATGGAATGCAATGGAGAGTTATGCAATGGAAGGAAATGGAGAGGAATGGAGTGGCATGGAAAACAATGTAGAGGAATGGAATTGAATCGAATAGAATGGATAGAAATGGAATAGAGATAAATGGAATAGAGAGGAATGGAATGGAATCTAGAGGAATGGAATAAAATCAAATGGAAAAGTATAGAGAGGAATGGAATGAAAAGGAATGGATTGGAATGGTGAGGAAGGCAAGGGATTGTAATGTAGTGGAATGCATTAAAATGGAGAGGAATGGAATGGACAGGAATGGATGGAATGGAATGGAAAAAATGGAAAAGAATAGAGAGGTATGGAATGTAATGGATTGGAATAGAATGGATTGGAATGGAAGGAAGAGGAATAGAATGCAGATGAATGAAATTGACAGGAATGGAATAGATTGGAATTGAAAGGAGAGGAAAGGAATAGAATGGAATGAAAGGGAGAGAAATGGAATGGAAGGGTTGGCAATGTAATGAAGATGAATGGAATGGAGTGGAATGCAAAGGAGTGGAATGGAATGGAAAGGAATTGATTGCAGAAAAATGGAGAGGAATGGAATGGAATAGAATGCAATGGAAAGAAGAGGAATGGAATAGAGAGGAATGGAATGGAATAGAGTTGAATTGATAGGAATGGAGAGGAATAGAATGGAGAGGAATGGAATGGAGAGGAATGAATGGAGAGGAATGGAATGCCATGGAATTGATTGGAGAGTAGTGGGGAAGAATGAAATGGAATGGAGTGCAATGGAATAAAGAGGAATGGATTGGAGAGGAATTGAATGGATAGAAATTGAATGAAATGGAGAGGAAAGGAATACAATGAAATGCAATGGAGAGCAATGGAATGGAATGGGGCGAAATGGAATAGAATCGAATGGAATGGAATTGAGAGGAATGGAATAGAAAGGAATGGAATGTAATGGTGAGGAATGTAATATAGTGGAATGCATTGAAATGCAGTGGAATGGAATGGATAGGAATGGAATGAAATGGAATGCAATGGAAAGGAATGGAGAGGTATAGAATGGAATGGAATAGAATGTAATGGTATGGAAGAAAAAGTAATAGAATAGAGAGGAATGGAATGGGGTGGAATGGAATTGATTCGCATTGAACGGAGAGGAAAGGAGAAGAAAGGAATAGAAGGGAATGGAAGGGAGAGAAGATGAACGGAATGGAGTGAAATGAAATGGAGAGGAATTATATGGAAAGGAATTGATTGAAGAGCAAAGGAGAGCAATGAAATGGAATAGATAGCAATGGAATGAAGTGGAATGGAATGGAGAGCAATGGATTGGAGAGGAATTGAATGGAGAGGAACAGAATGGAGAGGAATGGTGTAGAAAGGAATAGAATAGAATGGAATGGAGAAGAAAAGAATGGAAAGGAAAGGAGTGGATTGGAATGGAAAGGAGAGGAAACGAATGGAGAGGAATGGAATGGAGTGAAATGGAATGGAATGAAATTCAGAGGAATGGATTGCAATGGAGTGGACTGGATTGGAATGCAGAGGAATGGAATGGCGAGGAATTAAAGGGACGGAAATGGAATGAAATAGAACTGAATGGAATGGAATGAAATGTAGTGAAATGGAATGGACAGGAATGGAATGCAATGGATAGTAATGAATGGAGATGAATGGAATGTAATGGAATTGATTAGAGAGTAATGGGGAGGAATGGAATGGAATAGAGTGCAATGGAATGAAGAGGAATGGATTGGAGAGGAATTGAATGCATAGGAGTGGAATGAGATGCAATGGAGAGAAATGGAGTGTAAAGGAATACAATGGAATGAAATGGAGAGGAATAGAATGAAATGGAGAAGAATGGAATATAATCTAATGAAATGGTATTGAGAGGAATGGAATAGAAATGAATGGAATGGAATGGTGAGGAATGCAATGGAATGTAATAAAGTGGAATGCATTGAAATGGAGTGGAATGGAATGGATAGCAATGGAACGGAACCGAATGGAATAGAAAGGAATGGAGAGGTATGGAATAGAATGGAATGGAATAGAGAGGAATGGAATGGAAGGAAGTGTAATAGAATGGAGAAAAATAAAATGGAGTGGAATGGAATGGATTGGCATTGAACGGAAAGGAAAGGAGAAGAAAGGAATAGAAGGGAATGGAAGGGAGAGGAATGGAATGGAAGGGAATGCATTGGAATGTAGACGGATGGAATGGAATGAAATAGAATGGAGAAGAACGGAATAGAAAGGAATTGACTGCAGAACAAAGGAGAGGAATGGAATGGAATGAAGAGGGATGTAATGGAGAGGAATGGATCGGAGAGGGATTGAGGGATAGGAATGGAATGGAGTAGAATGGACAGGAATGGAGAGAATGGAATGGAGAGGAAAGGAATGAAGTGGAATGTAATGTAATGTAGAGGAATCCAAAGGTAAAATATGGAAAGGAATTGAAAAACATGGACAGGAATTTACATGAATGGAATGAAAATGAATGAAATAGAGAGAAAGGAAGGAAATTGAACGCAGAAGAGTGGAATGG
>NW_007252032.1:0-304 GCF_000164805.1 Carlito syrichta
AGGCACAGAGGAAGCATTGTGAAGAAGGGAGGTCAGGGAATGTTTGGTTTAGGAAACGTAGAGTGTGTTTTAGGATGGTGAGCCAAGAAGGAAGGTGTTGAGAGGGCCGTGAAGAGAGGTGGTCTTCTGAGGAAGGGGGTAATGGTCTCTTCGAGTTGTTGTTCCTGATTTTTTATATGCTGCACGATAGAAACTTTAATGGAAGGAGTGAAGGTGGAGCGTGAAACGGACAAGAGGCTGGCAACTGTGTGGTAGTTGTCAGCGGGGTAGACCCCAATGTATCTGAGAGCATTCCAAAAAGGAT
>NW_007252032.1:1858-2557 GCF_000164805.1 Carlito syrichta
GAAAGGTGAGAGTTGACTGGGTTTCTTTGGGAGGACGCGAATGCGGAAGAGGGCTAGGGGAAGGAGGGACACCCAGTCTTTGTGGAGTTTGAGAGAGTTTAGTAAGAGTATTTTTTAGTGTGCGGTTAGTCCGTTCAACCTTTCCTGATGATTGTGGGTGATAAGGAATGTGAAAGTGCCATTTGATATTAAGAGCTGTCGTTAGAGACAGGACAATTTGTGAGGTAAATTCAGGTCCATTATCTGATTGGAGAGAGGAGGGGACTCTGAACCGAGAGATAATATGGTTGGCTAAAATGGACCCCACCATAGCAGCCCGCTTATTGGAGGTGGGGAAAGTTTCGACCCACCCGGAAAAGGTGTCGATGAAGACTAGAAGGTATTTGGTGTTACGGACAGGGGGCATAACAGTGAAGCCTATTTGCCAGTCTGACCCAGGGAGCTCTCCCCTAGCCTGGTGGGTGGGGAATGTTCCAGGTTTCAAGGGTGTGATGGGGTTTGTTCGGAGGCAGGTGGAGCATTGGGAGGAAAGAGAGTGTATGAGTTTGTATGTTCTGAGGTGAGGTGAAAGAAGGTTTTAAGGAAAGAGGCGAGGGCTGCTGGGTTAGGGTGGAAAATTGAGTGTAAATAGGGTATGATACTGGAGAGTTGTGGGGCCTCATTTCTGATGAGGAGGAGGCGTTGACGAGTATGGCAGGG
>NW_007252033.1:0-9299 GCF_000164805.1 Carlito syrichta
AGGCTGGCTGATTTTACTAGCTAGATGACTGGTTAACTGACTTGCTAGCTTACTTGACAAGCTAGCTGGCTAGCTAGTTGATTTAACTACCAGACTAGCAACTGGGCTGATTAGCTGGTTAGCCAGCTGACAACTAGCTAGTTAAATGGTTGTCTACCCAGCTATTCTTCTGGCTTATCTAGCTAGATAGCTGGCTGGATAGCTGGCTAGGCAGCTGAATAGCTGGCGGGCTGACCAACTGTCTAGCCAGTCAGCTTAAATAGTCATCCGGCTGGATGGACGGTCAGATAGCCAGCTGGTTTCACTAGACAGCCACTCTGATTGTCAGCCAGCTAGCCAGCTGGCTTATCTAGTGGGCCACCTAACTGTCCAGCCTGCTAACCAGGCAGCATAACTTGCCAGACATCTAGCTAGCCTGCTGGCTAACAAGCTGACTTAGCTAGTTAACTTAACTATATAGCCATCCAGCTAGCCAGCTGGCTTAACTAGCTAGCTTCCTAGTTAGCCAGCCGGCTAGCCAGCTCACTTAAATCGCTGAATTGACTAGCTAGCCAGCCGGATTAATTACCTAGCTACTTTCCTAGCCAGGTGGCAAGCCAGCTGAGTTAACTGCCTGTCTTGACAAGCTATCCAGCTAGCTAGGCAGCTTTTGTAACTAGTGAGCTACCTAGCTAGCCAGTTGACTTGACAATTGAATCAACTAGCTGACTTAACCAGCTGGCCAGCTGGCTAGCCAATTGATTCAATTAGCTGAAATAACTAGATAGTCAGCTGGCTAGCCAGCTAACTTAACTAGCTGACATGATTAGCTAGCCAGGTGGCTAGCCAGCTGACAAAAATAGCTAGCTACCTACATATCCCACTGACTTGCCACCTGACTTAACTACCTAGCTAACTAGCTAACAAGCTGATTAGCTAGCTGAGATAACTAGGTGAATTAACTAGCCAACCAGCTGGCTAGCCATCTGGATTAACAAGCTAGCAACACATCAAGGTAGCTGGCTAGTCAGGTGACTTAACTAACTGACTTAAATAGCTAGCCAGCTGACTTAACTAGCTGACTTAACTAGTTAGCTACCCAGCTAGCAAGCTGACTTACTCGTTGAAAGATCTGGCTAGCTACATAGCTAGCTCTCTAGCTAACTAGCCCACTTAGCTACCTGACTTAAATAGCTGGCTAGCTGACATAACTAGCTGATTTAACTGGCTATCTATCTAGCCAGCCAGCTGACTTTACTAGCTGAAATAACTAGCTAGCCACCTATCTAGCCATTTGACCTAACGAACCTTTTAACTAGTTAGCGAACTGGCTTAACTAGCTAGCCAGATGGTTAGCCAGCTGACTTAACTAGTTGAATAATGAAGTAGGCACCTGTCCAGCCAGGTGACTAAACTAGCTGAATTAACCAGATATCCAGATGGCTAGGCATCTGACTTAACTAACTCTGTACCTCCCTAGTCACCTGGATAGCAAGCTGACTTAACTAGGTGCAATAATTAGCTAGCCAACTGGCTAGCCAACAGACTTAAATAGGTCACAACCTAGACAGCAAGCTTGCTAGCAAATTGACTTAACTAGCTCTCTTAACTAGCTGGCCTGCTTTTTAGCCATTTGAATTAACTAGCATGCTACATAGCTAGCTAGCTGACTGTCAAGCTGAATTATCTAGGTGATTTATCTAGCTAGCCAGCTGTCTACCTGCTTACTTAACTAGCAAACTACCTAGATAATCAGCTGCTTTCTCACCTGACTTAACTAGGTGACTTAACTATCTAGCCAGCTGGCTAGACAGCTGACATAACTAGCTAGCTACCTAGCTAGCAAGCTGGTTAGCCAGCTCTCTTAACTATCTGATGTAACTAGTTAGCCAGCTGTCTAGCCAGCTGAGTTAATTGCCTAGCTACCTAGCTAAACAGCTGACTTAACTAGCTGAAATATCTAGTGAGCCAGCTGGCTGCCCATCTGACGTAACCAGCGTTTTAACTAGCTAGCCAGCTGGCAAGATATCTGACTTCACCAGCTGACTTAACAAGCTAGCCAGGTCTTCAGCCAGCTGACCAAACTAGCTGAATTTAAAAGCTAGCCAGCTGGATAGCCAGCTGAGTTAACTGACTAGCTACCTAAATAGCCAGAAGCCTAGCCAGCTACTTAACTAGCTGACTTAACTATGTAGCCAGCTGACTAGCTAGCAGAGTTAACTAGCTACCTATCTAGCTAGACCGCTTGATAGCCAGCTGACTTAAAAAATCTGACATAACTAGATAGCCTGATTGCTTGCCAGCACACATAACTAGCTACCTACCTACAAAGTCCTCTGACTTGACAACGGATTTAACAACCTAACTAACTAGCTAACCTACTGGTCAGCGAGCTGACATAACTACGTGACTTAATTAGCTAGCCAGCTTGCTAGCCAGCTGATTTAAGTAGCTAGGTACCTTGATAGGTAGCTGACTAGCCAGCTGACTAAACTAACTGACTTAACTAGCTAGATACCTAGCTAAACACCTGGCTGAACTAGGTGACTTAAATAGCTAGGCAGCAGGATGGACAGCTGACTTAACTTTTTAGCTACCTAGCTAGCCAACTGTCTTGCCAGCTGACTTGACTAGGTGACTTAACAAGCTAGCCAGTTGGCTAACAGGCTGACCTAACTTCCTAGCTACATAGCTAGCCAGCATGGTAGACAGCTGACTTAACTAGCTAGCTACCTACATAGCCCCATGGCTTGTGAGGTGACTTACCTACCCACCTACCTAGCTCACCAGCTGGCTAGTGAGCTGACCAGCAGTTACTTAACTAGTTTGCTCACTGTCTAGCCAACTGTTTTAACTAGCTAGCTACCCAGCTGGCCAGCAGGCTAGCCATCTGACTAAACTAGCTGACTTAACTAGCTAGCAAGTTGACTTAATTAGATGATATAACCAGCTTCCTTCCTAGCTATCCTACTGGCTTAACTAGCTGAAATACCTAGCTAGCCAGATGGCTAGAGATCTGACTTAACTAGCTTTTTAACTACCTAGCCAGATGGATAACCAACTGACTTAGTGAGTTGACTTAACTAGCTAGCCAGCTGTTTTCCAGCTGATTTAACTAACTGACTTACACATGCTAGTCATTTGGCTAGTGAGATGACTAAACAAGCTGGCTACATATCTAGCCAACTGGCTAGCCAGTTGTCTTATCTATCTGACTTAAGCTTGGAAGCTGGCTAGCCAGCTCACTTAACTATCGTGCTAACTATCTAGCTAGCAGGCTACCCAGCTGAATTAACTAGGTGCATTGAACAGCTAGCCTGCTGGCTAGCATGCTGACTTATCTAGCTAGCTACCTACATAGCCAGCTGGCTAGAGAGCTGACTAAACTAGCTGTCTTAAACAGCTAGCCAGTTGACTTACCTCACTAACATTAATAGCTAACCAGGTAGCTATCTAACTGACTTAACTATCTAGTCGACTACCTTGCAAGTTGGCTAGCCAGTTCTTTTATCTAGCTGAATTAACCAACTAACCAGCTAACTAGCCACCTGACTTAACTAGCATGCTACCAAGCTAGCCTGCTGGCTATCCAGCAGACTTAACTTGCTGATGTAACTAGATAGCTATGTAGATAGCCAGCTGACTTAAATAGTTAGCTAATTAACTAGCTATCTAGCTAGCCAACTGACTTAAATTGTTAGCTAACTAGCTAGATACCTAGCTAACAAGCTGACTTAAATAGTTAGCTGCCCTACTAGCTAACTAACTTAACCAGCTAGCTAACTAATTAGGTTACCCATTACCGAACGTGCTAGCTAGGTGACTTAATCATCTGACTTAGCTCGTTAGCTAATGAGCTAGCTAGCTGACATAATCAGCTGACTTAACTAGTTACCTAACTTGCTAGCTAGCTGACACATCCAGCTGACTTAACTCATTAGCTAATTAGATAGATGGCCTACTCAAGCAGCTGAGCCAATTCGTTTGCTAAGCAGCTAACTAGCTGACTCAACCAGCTCATTTAACCCCTTAGTTTACTAGCTAACAACCTCACTCAACCTGCTGATGTAACCCATTAGCTAACTAGCTAGCTAGCTGTCTTAACCAGCTGACTAATTTAAAAAGCTTACTTAACTAGCTGACTTAGCTGAATTAACTGTTTAGTTAGCTGACTTAACTTGCTGACTTAACTAGTTAGCTAGCTGACTTTACCTAAATTAAATAGTTAACTAACTATTTAACTAGCTGCGTAACTAGATGATTTAATAATTAGCTAACTAGTTAGGTAGAAGACTTAAATAGCTGACTTAAATAGTTAGCAATTTAGTGAGCTAGCTGACTTAGCTAGGTAGCTAGTTAGCTAGCTGACTTAGGTAGCTGACTTAAGTAGTTGGATAACGAGATAGCTAGTTGAATTAACGATTTGGTTCAGGAGTTATCTAACTGTTTTAACTCTTTGGTAAACGAGTTAACTAGTTGTCTTATCTAGTTGGTTAACGAGTTAGCAAAGTGATTTAATATTTGGCTGAGTACACGGACTACTTAGCTGGTTTAACACATTGGCTGACCACTCGGCCGACTTGTTAGCTGGCTCAATATGTCTGCCGACTAGTCACCCAACTAGTTATCTGTGTTAATTAGCTGACTAACGAGTTGCCCCACTAGTTAGCAAGGTTAACTTGTTGACTGTTTGTTTGTTGACCAAACAAGTGTGCCGAATAGTTGGCCGACAATTTAATTGACCTAACTTGTCAGACGAATAGTTAGCTGAGATAAGTTGTCAGCTTACAAGTTGGCCGACTAGTTGGCCGATTGCTTAGCTGACTTATTTAGTTGCCTGGCTAGTCAGCAGACCAGTTAGCTGACTTAACTAGTCAGCCAGCAAGTGAGTCAACAGGTGATTTGACTTAACTAGTCGGCCTGCGAGTGAGCCAACTGGTTAGCTGACTTAACTAGATGGCCGGTGAGTAAGCTAACTGGTCAGCCAAATTTAGTCGGCTGGTGAGTGAGCCAACAGGTCAGAAGATATAACAAGTCAACCAGAGAGCTGACCAGTGAGCTGACTTAATTAATTGGACGGCTATAGAGCTGACGAGTGATCTACATTAACTATTCAGTAGGCAACTGAGCCCACTGGTGAACTGACATAACTAGTTGGCTGGTGAGCAAGGTGACTAGTTAGCCATCCTGTTGGCTTGAGAGCTAGCTGACAAGATAATTGACATGTTGGCTGGTGAGTGAGCCAACTAATTTTCTGACCAGTAGGCAGGCAAGGGAGCCAACTAGCTAGCTTACCTGATGGAAAGCGAGCAAGTCCAGTGATTAGCTGAGCAGTTAGCTGATTTGCTAGCCGACTAGATAGCTAAGTAACTAGCTGATTTGCTAGCTGACTTAAGTAGCTAGCTGACTAGCTAGCTGGCTATCTAGCTGACATAACTAGCTAGAAAACAAGCTATCTAGCTGTTTAGCCAACTGACATAACTAGCTAGCTAATTGGCTAGTTAGCTGGCTATCTGATTTAACTAGCTAGATGACTAGCCAACTGACTACCTAGTTGACTTAACTAGATAGATGACTAGCTAGCTGATTTAACTAGCTGAGGAGGTAGTTGGCTGCCTAGCAGGATAGCCAGCTGATTTAATTAGCTAGCTACCTGGTTGGCTTGATGAATAGCCTGATGACTTAACTAGCTAGATACCTGGCTGGCTGGCTGGCTAGGTAGACATCTAGCTTGCTAGCAGGCTGGCAAGCTGGTTAGCAAACTAGCATAAATAACCAGCCAGCTGGCTAGACAGTCAAATAGCCATCTGGGTTAACTAGTCAACCACACTGCTGGTCAGCCAGCTAGCCAGTGGGTTTAACTAGCTGGCCACCTACCTGACCAGCCTGCTAGCCAGCTGGCTTAACTTGCTAGATATCTAGCTAGCCAGCTGGCTAACCAGATGACTTAACTAGCTGACTTAACTAGATAGTCATTCGGCTAGCAAGCTGGCTTTACTTTCTAACCACCTAGCCTGGCAGCCGGCTAAAAACTCACTTAGATCACTGAATTACCTAGCTAACCGGCCCTCTACCCAGTTGACTTAATTAGCTAACTACCTACATAGCCAGGTGGATAGCCAGCTGACTTTATCTAGCTGACATAACCAGCTAGCCAGCTGGCTAGCCATCAGGCTGAACCAGCTAGCTAACTGGCAAGCAGATGGTTAGCCACTTGCATTAACTAGCATACTTAAATAGCTAGCCAGCTGGCTAGCCAGCTGACTCAACTAGGAGACTTAACTAGTTAGCCAGCTGACTAGCCAGCTGATATAACTAGTCAGTTACCCAGCTAGGCAGCTGACTTAACTAGCTGACTTAACTAGCTAGCTACCTAGGTAGCCTGCTGAATTTACTAGCTGAAATAACTAGCTAGATGCCTAGTTAGCTGTATAGCTAGTTAGCTGACTTATCTAGCTGCCTTAAATAGTGAGCTAACTGACATAACTAGCTGACTTAATTAGCTAGCTACCTAGCTAGCCTGCTGAAATAACTAGCTGATATAACTAGTTACCTAGCTGTCTAGCTGCCTAGCTATCTGACTTAACTAGCTTATTAACTAGTTAGCAAGCTGTCTAGCCAACTGACAACAAGGTGACTTAAATAGCTAGCTAGCTGGTTAGCCAGCTGACATAACTTGTTCATTTATGAGCTAGTCATCTGGCCAGCTAGGTGACTAAACTAGCTGAATTAACTAGTTATCCAGCTGGATTGCCAGCTGACTTAACTAACTGTCTACCTCTCTAGTCACCTGGATAGCCAGCAGACTTAACCAGCTGACTGAATTAGTTAGCTAGGTGGCTAGAGAACTAACTTAACTAGGTCATTATCTAGCTATCCAGTTGGCTTAACCAGGGTCTTAACTAGTTGGCCTGCTTTCTAGCCATGTGAGTTAACAAACTTGCTACATAGCTAGCTACCTGGCTATCCAGTTGAATTAACTAGATGACATATCTATCTAGCCAGCTATCTAGCCAGCTGAATAAATAACAAGCTTGCTAGCTAGCCAGCGGGCTAGTCAGCTGACTTAACTAGCTGACTTAACTTTCAAGCCCACTGGCAATACAGCTAACATAACAAGTTAGCTACCTAGCTAGTAAGCTGACTAGCCAGCTAACTTAAGTAGCTGACTTAACTGGCTAGCCAGCTGTCTAGCCAGTTGAATTTATTGCTTATCTACCTAGCTAGACAGCAGCCTAGCCAACTGACTTAACTAGCTGACTTAACGAAGTAGCCAGCTGGCTAGCCAATAGACTTAACTAGCTAGCTACCTAG
The DNA here is from genome assembly GCF_000164805.1 of Carlito syrichta. NCBI lineage: Eukaryota > Metazoa > Chordata > Mammalia > Primates > Tarsiidae > Carlito > Carlito syrichta. The sequence goes on from NW_007252033.1 coordinate 7,294, forward strand.
CTAGACAGCGCGATAGCCAGCTGACTTAAGTAGCTGGCATAACTAGATGCCAGATGGCTAGCCAGCTGACTTAACTAGCTACCTACCTACATAGTCCGCTGGCTTCCCAGCTGACTTAACTACCTAACTACGTAGCTAACCTGCTGGCCAGCAAGCTGACTTAACTAGGTGACTTAACTAGCTAGCCAGCTGACTAGCCAGCTAACTTAACCAACTATCTAACTAGTTCACTTACTCGTTATCTCTAAACACGTTATCAAACGTGGCTGCTACCTTTCTTAATTATCTGACCTAACTCATTAGGTCACAAGATAGCTAGCTGACTCAACCCGCTTACTTAACTCATTTGCTAACTAGCTAGCTATCTGACTCATCCAGCTGACTTAAATCATTAGTTAACTAGCTAGGAAGCCTACTCTTCCATCTGACTCAACCTTTTTGCTATCTAGCTAGCTGACTCAACCAGCTGACTTAACCATTCAGTTAACTAACTAACTACCTGACTCATCCTGCTGACAACCCATTTGATAACTAGCTAGCTAGCTGTCTTAAGAAGCTGACTAAATTAGAAAGCTGTCTTAACTAACCAACTTAGGTAGCTGACTCAACTACTTAGCTAGCTGACTTAACTGACTGACTTAAATAGCTAACTAGCTGACTTAACTACCTGAATTAAATATGTAGCTTACTATTTAACTAGCTGAATAACTAGTTGACTTAACTAATTAGCTAACTATCTAGGTGGCAGACTTAAGTAGCTGACTTAAATATCTAGCTAATTAGTGAGTTAGCTGACTTAACTAGATTTCTTAGCTAGCCAGCTGTTTAGCCAGCAGACTTAGTTCACTTACTTAACTAGTTGGCTAATGAGATAGTTAACTGATATAACGAGCTGGTTAATAAGTTAGATAACTGTTTTAACTAGTTGGTAAACGTGTAAATTTGTTGAATTAACTAGTTGGTTAACTAGTTAACTAGGTGACATAACTTGGCTGACTAGGCTGCTGACATTTTAGCTGGTTTAACCCATTGGCTGACTACTCGGCCGACTTGTTAGCTGGCTTAACAAGTTGGCTGATTAGTCCACCGACTAATTTGCTTGGCCCACTAGTTGACTGACGAGTTGATCCACTAGTTATCTTGGTTAACTAGTTGGCATACTGGTTTGCTGAACTAACTAGTCCACTGACTTGTTGGCAAACTAGTTAGCTGTCTTAACTAGTCAACTGACTACTTAGTTGAGTTAACATATCAGCTGACAAGTTGGCCAATTAGTTGGTCGATTGGTTAGCTGACTCAACTAATTGGCCAGTCAGTAGGCTGGTCAGTTAGCTGACTTAACTCTTCAGCCTGTGTGTGAGCCAAGTTAGCTGAATTAATTAGTCTGCCAGTGAGTGAGCCGACTTGTCAGTTGACTTTACTATTCGGCCACTAAGTGAGCCTACTGGTCAGTTTACTTAACTAGTCGGCCAGCATGTGTGCTCGCTAGTCTTTTGAATTTAGATGGCTGGTGAGTGTGTCTACAACTCAAAAGACTTAACAAGTCTACAGGCGATTGTGCTGACTGGTGAGCAAACTTAACTAGTTGGCTAGACAGTGAATCAGCAGGTGAGCTGCCTTAACTAGTCGACTAGCAAGTGAGCTGACCCGTGATCTGACTTAACTAGTTGACTGATGAGGAAGCCGATTAGTTAGCTGACTTGTCCTGTGAGTGACCCAACTAGTTTGTTGACCTGTAGTCTGGTGAGTGAGTCGACTAGTTTGCTGACTGGTTGGCAAGTGAGCGAGCTCACAACTTAACTGAACTGATGAAAAGCGAGAGAGCCCACTAGTTAGCTGACCAAATAACTGAGTTGCTAGCAGACTAGTTAGCTAAGTAACTAACTGATTTGCTAGCTGACTTGACTAGCTACCTGACTAGATAGCTGGCTATCTAGCTGACATAACTAGCTAGCAAAAAAGCTAACCTACTCTCTAGCTTGTTGACTTAACTAGTTAACAATCTG
>NW_007252033.1:9923-11046 GCF_000164805.1 Carlito syrichta
ACTTAACTAGCTGACTTTACTAGATAGCCATCCTGCTAGCCAGCTGCCTTAATTAGCTAGGAACCCTGTTAGCCAGCTGGCTAGCCATCTCACTTAACTCACTGACTTAACTAACTAGCCATCCGGCTAACCAGCTGACTTAATTAGCTAGCTACCTACCTAGCCAGTTGACTAGCAAGCAGACTTAAATAGCTGAATTAATCAGCTAGCCAGCTGGCTAGCCAGCTGACTTAATTAGCTTGCTACCTGGTTGGCTAGACGTCTAGCCAGCTCACCTAACTAGATAATCAGCTGGATAGACAGCTGAGTTAACTAGCTAACTACTTACATAGCCCGCTGACTTACCAGCAGACTTAAATACCTAGCTGCCTACCTAACCAGCTGACTTAACTAACTGGTTAACTGCCTAGCCAGCTGATTAACATGCTAGGTAACTTGTTACCTTACTCGTTATCTAATGTGCTAGCTAACTGACTTAGTTATCCAACTTAATTCGTTAGCTAACGAGTTTCCTAGGTGGCTAAAGCAGCTGACAACGCATTAGCTAACTAGCTAGCTACCTGACTCATCCAGCTGACTTAACTCGTTAGCTAACTAGCTAGCTAACCTACTCAACCAGCTGACACAACCTGTTTGCTAACTAGTTAGCTACCTGACTCAACCAGCTAACTTAACCACTTAGTTAACTAGCTAACTACCTGACTCAGCATGCTGACTTAATCTGTTAGCTAACTAGCTAGCTAACTGTCTTTACCAGTTGACTTAATTAGAAAGCTGACTTAACTCGTTGAATTAGGTAGGTGACTTAAATACTTACGTAGTTGACTTAATTACTTAGCTAGTTGACAACTACCTGAATTATATAGTTAGCTAACAATTTAACTACCTGTATGACTAGCTGACATAAATAATTAGCTAACTAGTTAGTTAACAGACTTAAGTACCTGAGTTAAATTTCTAGCTAACTAGTGAGCTAGCTGACTTAGCTACCCTGACTTTGCTAGCTAGCTGGTGAGCTAGCTGACTTAGCTATCTTACTTAACTTGTTGGCTAACGTGATAGTCAGCTGACTTAAAGAGTTGGTTAACGAGTTAGCTACCTCTTTTAACTAGTTGATAATCGA
>NW_007252034.1:0-1370 GCF_000164805.1 Carlito syrichta
CGTATCCTCACGGGAGACGAAGAAGTAAAGTTAACTCAGTTCTCATAGACACGACGCGACGTACAGACAGCTCCAACAAGTTCACCAGACACACACACACATACACACACACTCACACACACACACTCACCCTTTCAGAACTCAAAATTCAGCATTGTTGCGGGACACAAATTCAACATACAAACACCTGGTGTCTCTCTACACTTTCAAAGTCCACCTGAAAAAACCACTAAGGAAACAATTCAATTACCGTAGCAGCCAAAACCACAAAATAGTACAAAAACAAAGTTAAGCGGACAATAGAACAGTACACTAAACAGTACACACTCATGCTGATAGACATTGCAGAGGACATAAGCCAATGGAAAGGAAATGCTCGGTTCAATAAATAAAAACCATGACGTGGGAAGATGCCACTACTACACAACGCATTAAAAACACAAAGAAATCTCGACCAAAACCCAAATGTCTAGTCTTTCAGAAGAATTGCATGAGACCGGCAATAGCCCAAACTCTCTTCAAAATGGGCAAAGTGTAGGGTTTCACACTTTCTGCTTTCACCAAAGTCCAGTAAAGCAAACACAGAGGCAATGGTATAAAACCCTAACGATTGATCCATGGAACAGAACGAACACTGAGGAATCAGTGGACACATTTATAGCCACATACATTCCGTGGGAATAGGGCAGTCCTTCCACACACACTTCTCAGAAAACGGGATACTCTCATGCATAATCCAGCAGTTCCACTTCCAGCAAAAGCCACAACACAGGTTAGAAAATACGAGAAAAGAGAGTCTGTGAACTCACGGGTTAAGGGTCCATGTCCAAGAGCGGCCTGACTCACGTTCCCTCGACGTGGTAGGGGGGCCCCAGCTCCGCCGCCTGCGGGGGGCCCAGCTCCGCCGCCAGCGGGGGGCCCAGCTCCGCGGCCAGCGGGGGGCCCAGCTCCGCGGTCGTCCCGGTCGCCGCGAGCCACACTCTGGGGTCCCGCAGCGCGGGAGTCCGAAGCACTCCGTGGGAGGCCGCGGCCCGGGAGGCGGAACCGCGTTGCGCCTCGGTGCTCGCAGGCAGGATTCTGAGGAAGGATCGCGTCAACCCAGCAGGTCACGCGGCCGGGACGCGACGCGCCGTCCTCACGCCAGGGCGCTGGAACCCCGCAATGGCGAGGGACCCGGAGCCCCGCCCCCACAAGAGAGAGATTGACAGCAGGTACCATTCATTGTGCAGAGTAGGTGTCTGATACATTTCAACAACTCCAACGTAGCACTAACTCATGAGAAAACGCAATCATGGTCAGAAAGGAGACTTGCCAGAGATCTACACATACCGCTGCTGGGAAAAAGACACCAATCGGGACAATTCATTTTA
>NW_007252034.1:2170-3799 GCF_000164805.1 Carlito syrichta
GTTTTCACTTGCATTTCGGATGAACAAAAAGGAGGCTGAGCTTTTCAAAGTCTTGGTGGACTGCTGTATGTCTGCTGTGAGATGAGTCTGTTCATATCTTTGCTCAACTGTGAAAATGAGGCTGTTGTTTTTTCTTGTCGGCAAGTGGCAGTTCCTTGTAGTTCCGAGATGGTCATCCCTTGTCAGATGTACATTCGCAAATATATTTTCCGCATCTGTGGGTTGCGTTTCTCTTTGAGTCAGGGCCTCACTCTGATGCCCAGACGGTACTAGAGTGGTACAATCACACCTAACCACAGGGTAGACCTCCGGGGCTCAGGCAATCCTCCCAAGCGGCTGCAACGAAAAGCCTATGTCTCCATGCCCAGCTCATTGATGACATTTTGGAGATAGAGATGAGGCTGCCTGAGGTTACACAGTCATGTTTCAACTCCTGGGCTCCAGCATCTTCCCTCCTCAGTCTGCCAAAGTGCTGGATGAGAGGGGGGAGATTCCATGCCTGGCCTACCCTTAGCGGGAGTCGTTTTGGTCCACAATGAAGTGTGCTTTGATTGCGGGGATACGCTTCCTAGCTGTCCATAGCCAACGATTTAGCTTGCTTCCCTTAGGGTTCTATAATTTTCCTTTACTTCTCACCACCAACATTCACCACTCAACTTTGCGGAGAGCACCCTGGCATTTGTTCTTGCCACAGAGTCTCCTTGAAAAGTAGCCAAACCTTTTAGTGAGAATTTCAGAGTGCTCTGATCATAGACAGTGCCTCTACTGCGAGGAAAACGGAAAACCTTCTCCAAACCCATGCGCGGGAGCCAACGGGAAGGACAGAGACCCACTTCTCTTGGAGTGACATCCATGCTTCAGGGGTGGGTGCTGAGTGAGGCCAGGTGTCCAGGTCCTAACAGGTGATCGCCACCAGCATGTAACCTCTGCTCTACAAGAAAAGCAGCGTGAAGACAATCTGAACCCCACTGTCCCGGCCTGCCCGGCCCTGCACAGAGCTCCAATCCTGTGAGTGGGCAACAGATGGGGGAAGGAAGCCCCAGCCTCTCGGACTCACTTGCCAGGAACGGAGCCTCCATGACTCAGAGCTGGAAGGAAGAAGACACTGACTCTCCGGTCTGGGAGCTGAGGGAAGACACAGCATCATCTTCTCGGCCACACTCAACCAAGCAGACCTTTCGTCATGTACAGCTCGGGGTGGGGATAGGTCATGGCCATGTGCCACCTACTCTCAATGCTCTCTCGGAGACCAAACCTTTCTGGTGGCTTGGCTGCCTAAATTAGGACAACTTCCAGGGACTTTGAAGAACTTTTGGAAAGCAGCAGCTATCATGGGCTAGGATTGTTCTCCGAGTGGATGTCCACCGAGCTCCCATACTGTTGGTGCAGGTGTGGAATCTCTAGGCTTTTTCTTCAATTATTCATTGGAAGGCATTCATCGGCATTTCGGACACCAATCCTCAGCCACGTATAGTAAAATGAATTCAATGAGAAACCATGCCAAGTGGGATTGATTTCTGGGAAACATGTGTAGCACGACGTACAAAACGTAAATCTCATTTCAACAAACTCAATCAAAGGAAAATACCGCACTAGCAGTATAAAAGTAGCCACATACAACCTTCTTTA
>NW_007252034.1:4116-7427 GCF_000164805.1 Carlito syrichta
CTCCAACAAGTTCACCAGACACACACACACATACACACACACTCACACACACAGACTCACCCTTTCAGAACTCAAAATTCAGCATTGTTGCGGGACACAAATTCAACATACAAACACCTGGTGTCTCTCTACACTTTCAAAGTCCACCTGAAGAAACCACTAAGGAAACAATTCAATTACCGTAGCAGCCAAAACCACAAAATAGTACAAAAACAAAGTTAAGCGGACAATAGAACAGTACACTAAACAGTACACACTCATGCTGATAGACACTGCAGAGGACATAAGCCAATGGAAAGGAAATGCTCGGTTCAATAAATAAAAACCATGACGTGGGAAGATGCCACTACTACACAACGCATTAAAAACACAAAGAAATCTCGACCAAAACCCAAATGTCTAGTCTTTCAGAAGAATTGCATGAGACCGGCAATAGCCCAAACTCTCTTCAAAATGGGCAAAGTGTAGGGTTTCACACTTTCTGCTTTCACCAAAGTCCAGTAAACCAAACACAGAGGCAATGGTATAAAACCCTAACGATTGATCCATGGAACAGAACGAACACTGAGGAATCAGTGGACACATTTATGGCCACATACATTCGTGGGAATAGGGCAGTCCTTCCACACACACTTCTCAGAAAACGGGATACTCTCATGCATAATCCAGCAGTTCCACTTCCAGCAAAAGCCACAACACAGGTTAGAAAATACGAGAAAAGAAGAGTCTGTGAACTCACGGTTAAGGGTCCATGTCCAAGAGCGGCCTGACTCACGTTCCCTCGACGTGGTAGGGGGGCCCCAGCTCCGCCGCCTGCGGGGGGCCCAGCTCCGCCGCCAGCGGGGGGCCCAGCTCCGCGGTCGTCCCAGTCGCCGCGAGCCACACTCTGGGGTCCCGCAGCGCGGGAGTCGAAGCACTCCGTGGGAGGCCGCGGCCCGGGAGGCGGAACCGCGTTGCGCCTCGGTGCTCGCAGGCAGGATTTGAGGAAGGATCGCGTCAACCCAGCAGGTCACGCGGCCGGGACGCGACGCGCCGTCCTCACGCCAGGGCGCTGCAGCCCCGCAATGGCGAGGGACCCGGAGCCCCGCCCCCACAAGAGAGAGATTGACAGCAGGTACCATTCATTGTGCAGAGTAGGTGTCTGACACCCCGCAACAACTCCCACGTAACGTTAACACAGGGAAACACGCAAACGTGGTCAGAAAGAAAACATGCCAGAAAGCTCCACATACCTCCGCAGGGAAAAAGACACACATCTGGAGAATGCATTTGAAGTAGCAGTATACAGTTGCTGTCGTCAATGAAACATATCCAGTCAGTCAACTGGGATACATTTCAAAAATAAGTTAACTAACAATCAGCAACAGGATATTTTATCTAAGCACGTTTCAATAAAATAAGGGTCTGTGTTTTTATTTCGGTGTGGAAAAAAGTGGTTAAGGCTACAGCAACAAGAAGTTCTTTCTAATGACTGGCTATGGATTCAGGGCTCTGGTGTAAACTTTTGCTTCTTAATTTGTAATTTGAAAGAGGTAGGGTACAATTCAGGTGAAATATATGAATATTCATTTTACAGGAACCCTTGTTGTTCAGGCCTGTCCCCGACCGTCCCGGCACCCCGGGCAGAATCCAACTACTGCAAGTCCTGGCCCTCCCCCTCCCCTGCATCTCCCAACTCTGAAAATCTTTTTTGTTGTCGTTATTATGATGGTTGTGCAAGGTCCACTTATGAGTGAGTACATGTGATACCCAGTTTTTGCTTCCGTGAAAGGTCACCCAGTAGTATAGACTCTAACTCCATCCAGGTTTCCGTGAACTTCGTGAGTTTGTTCTCGTTGTGACTGCATAATATGGCATTGTTCCTACGTACCACATATTTTGAATCCAGTCCTCTTTAGATGGGCAGGATGGTTGGCTCCATGTCCTTGCTACTGCGAACAATGTGGCGATAAACATACATGTGCAAATATCTCTTTGAGAGAGGGATTTCGTTCTTCCTGGTATGTTCCCAGTAGGAGGATGGCAGGGTCGATTTTTAGATCGGTTAGGAATCACCAAATGGTGATCCACAGAGCTGGTCCGAGTTTACACTCCCACGAGCAGTGTAGAAGTGTTCCCTTTTTGTCATTTCCACGCCAGCACGTGTTGTTTTGGGAATGATGGATGATAGCCATCCTGACTGAAAATAGGTGACTCCTCAAGGTAGTTTTCACTTGCATTTTCGGATGACAAATGAGGCTGAGCTTTTTCCAACGTCTTTGGTGGCTGCTTGTATGTCTGCTGTTGAGAAGGGTCTCTTCCTATCTTTTGCTCACTGTGAAATGAGGCTGTTTGTTTTTTTCTTGTCGGCAAGTGGCAGTTCCTTGTAGTTCCGAGCTGATCATCCCTTGTCAGATGTACATTCGCAAGTATATTTTCGCATCTGTGGGTTGCGTTCTCTTGAGTCAGGGCCTCACTCTGAGGGCCCAGACGGTACTAGAGTGGTACAACCATACCTGACCACAGGGTAGACCTCCGGGGCTCAGGCAATCCTCTCAAGCGGCTGCAACCAAAAGCCTATGTCTCCATGCCCAGCTCATTGATGACATTTTGGAGATAGAGATGAGGCTGCCTGATGTTACACAGTCATGTTTCAACTCCTGGGCTCCAGCAATCTTCCGTCCTCAGTCTGCCAAAGTGCTGGATGAGAGGTGGGAGATTCCATGCCTGGCCTACCCTTAGCAGGAGTCGTTTTGGTGCACAATGAAGTGTGCTTTGATTGCGGGGATACACTTCCTAGCTGTCCATAGCCAACGATTTAGCTTGCTTCCCTTAGGGTTCTATGAGTTTCCTTTCCTTCTCACCACCAACATTCACCACTCAACTTTGCGGAGAGCACCCTGGCATTTGTTCTTGCCACATAGTCTCCTTGAAAAGTAGCCAGACCTGTTAGTGAGAATTTCAGAGTGCTGTGATCATAGACAGTGCCTCTACTGCGAGGAAAACCTTCTCCAAACCCATGCGCGGGAGCCAACGGGAAGGACAGAGACCCACTTCTCTTGGAGTGACATCCATGCTTCAGGGGTGGGTGCTGAGTGAGGCCAGGTGTCCAGGTCCTAACAGGTGATCGCCACCAGCATGTAACCTCTGCTCTACAAGAAAAGCAGCGTGAAGACAATCTGAACCCCACTGTCCCGGCCTGCCCGGCCCTGCACAGAGCTCCAATCCTGTGAATGGGCAACAGATGAAGGAAGGAAGCCCCATCCTCTCGGACTCACTTGCCAGGAACGGAGCCTACATGACTCAGAGCTGGAAGGAAGAAGACACTGACT
>NW_007252035.1:0-2335 GCF_000164805.1 Carlito syrichta
AGCTAGTTAAGTCAGATGGCTAGCCACCTGTCTAGTTAGGTAGCTAGCTAGCAATATCAGTTGGCTATCCAGTTGGCTATCTGGTGAAGTAAGCTAGTTAAGTCAGCTGGCTACCCAGCTTCCTATCTAGGTAGATAGCTAGTTGTCAGCTGGCTACCTAGTTGGCTAGGAGGTTATGTCACCTTGTTAATTAAGTTCACCAGCCAGCTGCCTAGCTAGTTAAATCTGCTAGTTAAGTCAGCTGGTAGCCAGCTGGCTAGCTGGTTAAGTCAGCTCGTTAAGTCAGTTGGCTAGACAGGTAACTAGCTAGTAATGTCAGATAGTTATGTCATTAAACTAGCTATTTAAGTCAGCTATTGAAGTCAACTCGCTAGCTAGTTAATTCAGTTAAGCTACCTAGTTAAGTCAGCTGGCTAGTCAGCTGGTTGGCTATGTTGCTAGGTAGTTAAGTCGGGTGGCAAGTTAGCAGGCTATGTTGGTAGCTAGCTAGTTATGTCAACTAAATAAGTCAGCTGGCTATCCAGCTGTCTAGCTATTTGGCTAGCTATTTAAGTCTACTAGCTAGCCAGCTGGCTAGCTGGTTAAGTCAGCTAATTATATCAGCTGTCAAGCCAAATGACTACCTAGCTAGCTAGCCAGGTTAGTTAGCTGGCTAGCAAGCAGGCCAGCTATTTACGTCTGCTAGTTAATTCAGCTGGCTAGCCATCCTGTTAGGTAATTAAGTCATCTAGTTAAGTCAGCTGGCTACCCAGTTGGTTAGCTATGTAGCAAGCTAGTTAATTCAGCTGGCAAGCAAGCAGGCAAGCTATTTAAGTCTGCTAGTTAAGTCAGGTGGCTAGCCAGCTGGCTAGCTAGGTAGCAACCTAGTTAAGTCAGTTGTCTCGCCAGCTAGCTAGCTATTTAAGTCAGCTAGTTAAGTCAGCTGGCTAGTCAGCTGAGTGGCTAGGTAGCAAGCTAGTTAAGTCAGCTAGCTAGCCATATGGCTAGCTAGTTAAATCAGGTGGTTAATTTAGCTGTTTAACCAGCTGGTTAACTAGGTAGCTACCTTATTAAGTCAGCTGGCTAACTAGCTGGCTAGATGGTTAAGTCAGGTAGTGAAGTCAGCTATACAGCTAGCTGGATAGCTAGTTAGGTTGCTAGTTAAGTCAGCTGGATAGTCAGCTGGCTAGCTTGTTAAGTCAACTACTTAAGTCAGCTGTCAAGCCAAATAGCTAGCTAGGTAGCTATCCAGTTTATTTTGCTGGCTAGCCAGCTGGCTAACAAGTTAAGTCAGCTCGCTGAGTCAGCTGTCTAGCCATCTGGGTAGTTGGGTTGCAAGCTAGTTAAGTCATCTGGCTAGCAAGCTTGCTAGTCAGGTGGCTAGCTAGGTAGTGAGCTAGTTAAGTCAGCTGGCTATCCAGCTGGCTAACTAGTAAAGACAGCTAGTTGAGTCAGCTGGCTAGCCAGGTGGCTACCTGATTAAGTCAGCTAGTTAGTTAACTGACTAGCCAGCTGGCCAGCTAGGTATCTAGCTAGGTATGGTGCTGTCTACCCACTGGCTAGCAGGTAATTTTGCAAGTTAAGTCAGCTGGGTAGCCAGCTGGATAGCTAGGTATCTACCTAGTTAAGTCAGCTGTCTAGCTAGCTGGCTTGCTAGTTAAGTGAGCTAGTTAAGTTAGCTGGCTGAATCAACAGGCTAGCTAGTTAAGTAAGCTCGTTAACTCAGCTGGCTAGCCAGCTGGCTAGCTATTTAAAAAGCTAGTTAAATCAGATGGATAGCCAGCTCGCTAGCTAGTTTTGTTCAGCTATTTAAGTCAGCTGGCAAGATAGGTAGCCAGCTAGTTAAGTCATGTAGTTAATTCAGCTTGATATCTAGTTAGCTAGATAGGTAGCTTGCTATTTAATTCAGCCACTTTAGTCAACTGGCTATCTAGGAAACCAGCTAGTTATGTCAACTAGTGAAGTTAGCTGACTATCTACTTAAGTCAACTAGTTAAATCAACTTTCTAGCCAGATTTGTAGTTAGGTAACTAGCTAGGTAAGCCTCTGGCTACTCAGCTGACTAACGAGTTAAGTCACCTACATAAGTCAGCTATCTAGTCAACTGGTTTTCTAGATACCTAGCTAGTTAAGACAGCTGGCAAGCCAGCAGTCTTCATGGGTAGCTAGCTTGTTAAGTCAGCTGGCTAGCAAGCTGGCTAGATAGTTAAGTCAGCTAGTTAATTCAGCTGGCTAGCCAGTTGGATAGCTATGTAGCTGGGCAATTAAGTAAGCTGGTCAGACAGCTGGCTATCTAGTTAAGTGAGCTAGTTAAGTCAGCTGACTAGCCAACTTCCTACATAGGTAGCAAGCTAGT
>NW_007252035.1:2663-6426 GCF_000164805.1 Carlito syrichta
TAGCTAGTTAAGTCAGATGGCTAGCAAACTTTCTATCTAGTTCTTTAAGAGAGTAAAGTCCGTTGGCTAGGTAGGAATCTAGCTAGTTAACTCAGCTAGTTAATTCAACTAGCTAGCTAATTAAGCCAGCTAGTTAAATTACCTGGCTAGCTAGATAGCTAGCTCAATATACAGCTAGTTAAGTCAGCTGCTTAACTCAGGTGGATAGCTAGGTAGCTAGCTAGTTGCACCAGCTAGTTCAGTCAGCAGGCTAGCTAGTTAAATCAGCTATTTAAGTCAGCTGGCTAGCCAGCTGGTTATCTAAGTATCTAGGTATTTAAGTTTGCTGGCAAAACAGTGGGCTATGTAGGTAGTTAGCTAGTTATGTCAGCTGACTAGCCAGCTGGCTAGCTCATTATGTCAGTTAGTTAAATCAGCAGGCTAGGCACCTGGCTGGCTAGGTAGCCAGGCAGTTAAGTAAGGTGACTGGCCAGCAGGCTATCAAGTTATGTCAGCTAGTTCAGCCAGCTGGCTAGAAAGTTGGCTAGCTAGGTAGCTAGCTAGTTAAGTCAACTGGCTTGCCAGCAGACCAGCTAGTTTAGTCAGCTACTTAAGTAAGCTGGCTAGCCAACAATCTAGCTAACTAGCTAGTTAAGTCATTGGCTAGCCAGTTGGGTAGCTAATTAAGTCATCTAGTTAAGTCAGCTGGTTACCCAAGTAGCTAGCTAGGCAGCTAGCTAGTTAAGTCAGGTGGCTAGCCAACTGGTTAACTAGTTAAGTCAGCCAGTTAAGTGAGCTGGCTAACCAGCTGTCTAATTGGTTGAGTTAGCTAGTTAAGTCAGCTGGCTAGGCAACTGGTTAGCTAGGAGGCAAGCTAGTTAAGTCAACGGTCTAGCCAGCTGACTAACTGGTTAAGTTAGCTAGTTAAGTCAGCTAGATAGACAACTGGATAGTTAGGTAGCTTCTACGGAAGTAGCTGGCAAGCCAGCTGGTTACCTAGTTAAGTAAGGTAGTTAAGTCAGCTGGCTAAACCGCAGGCTAGCTATTTAACTCAGCACATTAAGTCAGTTGGCTAGCCAGATGGCTAGCTAGTTAAAAAGTTAGACAAGTCAGATGGCTAGCCTACTAGTTAGCTAGTTATTTCAGCTAGTTAAGTCTACAGGCTAGCTAGGTAGCTAGCTAGTTAAGACAGCTTAAGTGAGATAGCTAGCTAGTGAGTCAGCTAGTTAAGTCAAGTGGCATGCTAGGTAGCCTGCTAGCTAGACAGCAGGCTAACTAGTTAAGTCATCTAGTTGAGTGACCTGGCTAACCAGCTAGCTGGCTTGTTAAGTCAGCTAGTTAAGTTAGCTGGCGATTCAACTGGAAAGCAAGGTTGCTAGTTAGTTAACTCACCTGTCAAGACAGCTGGCTAGCTGGTTAAGTTAGCTAGCTAAGTCAGCTAGCTAGACAACTGGATAGTTAGGTAGCTACTAGTTAAACAAATGACAATCCAGCTTTCTAGCTGATTATGTCAGCTAGCTAAGTCAGCGGGCTAACCAGCTGGCTAGCTATTTAAGTCAGCTCATTAAGTCAGTTGGCTAGCCAGATGGCTAGGTAGTTATAAAGCTAGTTATATAAGATGGTTATCCAGCTGGCTAGCTAGTTATTTCAGCTAGTTAACACAGCTGCCTAGCTAGGTAGCTACCTAATTAAGTCAGCTAGTTAAGTCAGATAGCTAGCTAGTTAAGTCAGCTAATTAATTCAGCTGGCTAGCTAGATAGCTAGATGGGTAGCCAGCTGGTTAAGTTGGATAATTAAGTCAGTTGGAAGGCTAGGTAGCTAGCTAGTTAAGTCAGCTAGTCAATTCATCTGGCTACCAAGTTAAATCAGCTTGTTAAGACAACTGGCTATCCAGATGCCTAGCTGTGTATATAGCAAGTTAAGTCAGCTGACCAGCCAGCTGGCCAGTTAGTTATGTCACCTAGATAAGTCAGCTTGCTAACCAGCTGGTTAGCTACGTAGCTACGTAGTTAAGTCAGCTGGCAATACAGCAGGCTATTTAGGTGGCTCACTAGTTAAGTCAGCTGGCTAGGTAGCTGGCTATTTAGATAAGTCAGCTAGCAAGTCATCTGGCTAGCCAGTTGAGTAGCTGTTTATTTCAGCTAGCAAGTCAGCTGGTTAGTTCTGTAGCTTGATAATTAAGTCTGCTGGCTAGCCAGCTGGCTAGCTTAAGTCACTTAGTTAACTCAGCCTGCTAGCCAGCTGGATAGCTATGTTCCAAGGTAGTTAATTGAGCAGGCTAGCAAGCAGGCAAGCTAGTTAAGTCAGCTAGATTAGTCAGCTGGACTGTCAGCAGGCTAGCTAGATAGCGAGATAGTTAAGTCAGTTCGCTAGACAAGTGGCTAGCTAATTAAGTCAGCTAGTTAATTCACCTGGCTAACAAACTGCCTAGCTGTGTATATAACTAGTTAAGTCAGCTGGCTGGCCAGCTGGATAGTTAGTTATGTCACCTAGTTCAGTCAGCTCACTAGTTAACTGATTAGCTAGGCAGCTACATAGTTAAGTCAGCTGGCAAGATAGCAGGGTATGTAGGTAGCTAGCTAGTTAAGTCAGCTGGCTAAGGAGCTGGCTAGCTAGAAAAGTCAGCTTGTTAATTCATCTGGTTAGTCAGATGGCTAGCTGGTTAAGTGAGCTAGCAAGTCAGCTGGCTAGCCAGCTGGGTAGCTGTGTGCTTGCTAGTTAAGTTAGCAGGATAGCCAGCTGGCTAGCTTGTTAAGTCACTTAGTTAATTCAGTCTGCTAGCCAGCTGGCTAGTTATATTGCAATGTAGTTAATTCAGCGGAATAGCAAGCAGGCAGGCTAGTTAAGTCAGCTAGCTAAGTCAGCTGGCCTGCCAGCAGGCTAGCTAGATAGTGAGCTAGTTAAGCCAGTTCGCTAGAGAGATGCTAGCTAATTAAGTCAGATAGTTAAGCAGCTGGCTACCCAGCTGGCTAGCTAAGTAGAGAGCTAGGTAATTCAGCTGACTAGTCAACTGACTGACTAGTTAAGTTGGCTAGTTGAGTCAGTGGGCTAGCCAACTGACTTGGTGAAGCCAGCTAGTTATTTCAGCTGGCTTGCCAACTGACTAGCTAGGTAGCAAGCTGGTTAAGTCAGCTGGCTAACCAGCTGGCTAGCTAGTTAAATCAACTACTTAATTCAACTAGTTGCACAGTTGGCTAGCAAGGTAGTTAGTTCATTAAGTAAACTGGTTAGCCAACTGGCTCACTGGATACGTCAGTTACTTAAGTCAGTTGGCTAGCCAGCTTGCTAGCTAAATAGGTGAGCTAGTTAAGTCAGCTGTCTAGCCAGCTGGCTAGTTGGTTAAGTCAGCTAGTTAAGTCAGCTGACCAGCCAGTTGGCTAGCTAGGTAGCTAGCTATTTAAGTCAACTGGCTAGCCAGTTGGCCAGCTAGTTAAATTAGCTAGTTAAGTCAGCTGGCTAGCCAGTCTCCTAGCTAGGTAACTAAGCTACTGAAGACAGCTGGATAGCCAACTGGCTAGCTGGTTAAGTCTGCTAGTTAAATCAGTTGGCTAGCCACCTGATCACGTAGGTAGTTAGCTAGTTAAGTCAGCTGGATAGCCACATGGCCAGTTTGAAATGTCAGCTAGTTAAATCAGCTGACCTGCCAGCTGGCTATCTAGTTAAGTCAGCTAGTTTAATCAGAAGGCCAGTCAGGTTGCTAGCTGGTTAAGTCAGCTGGTTAAGTCAAATGGCAATCCTACTGGTGAGCTAGGTAGCTAGCCAGATAATTCAGCTGGCTAGCCAG
>NW_007252036.1:0-670 GCF_000164805.1 Carlito syrichta
GGAATGGAATGGAATGGAGAGGAACGGAATGGAATGGAATGGAGAGGAATTGTATATAATGGAATGGAATTAAATGGAATGGAGAGGAATGAAATGGAATGGAATTGAATGTAGAGGGACGGAAAGCAAAGGAATGAAATAGATGGAATGGAGGGGATGGAATGGAACGCAGTGGAATGGAACGGAATGGACGGAATGGCATGGAGAGGAATGGAGTGGAATGGAATGAAATGGAGAGGCATTGGATGGAATGGAATTCGATGGAGAGGCATGGAATGGAATGCAATGGAATGGAGAGGAAAGGAATGGAATGGAAAGGAATGGAATAAAATGGAATGGAGAGGAAGGGAATAGAATGTAGTAGAATAGAATGGTATGTAGAGGAATGGAATGGAATAGAATGGAGAGGAATGGAATGGAATGGAGAGGAATGGAATGGAATGGAGAAGAATGGAATGTAATGAAATGAAGTGGAATGGAATAGAGAAGAAAGGAATGGAGTGGAATGGAATGGAGTGGAATGCAATGGAATGGAGAGGAATGGAATGGAATGCAAATGATTTGTATGGAATGGAATGGAATGGAATGGGGAGGAAGGGAATGGAATGGTGAGGAATGAAATGGAATGGAATTGAATGGAATGGAGAGTAATGGAAGGGAGAGGAAATGA
>NW_007252036.1:1525-2443 GCF_000164805.1 Carlito syrichta
ATGGAATCGAATGGAATGGAGAAGAGTGGAGTGGCATGGAATGAAATGGAGTGGAATGGAATGGAATGGCGAGGAATGGAAAGGAATGGAATAGAATCGTGAGGAATGGAATGGAGAGGAATGGAAGGGAATGGAATGGAGAGGAATGGTTGAAATCGGAATGGAGCTGAATTGTATGGAATGGAATGGAGAGGAATGGTCTGGAATGGAGAGGAATAGAATGAAGAAGAATTGTATGAAACGGAATGGAATAGAGAGGAAGGGAATGGAATGGAGAGAAATGGAATGGAATCTAATGGAATGGAATGGAGAGAAATGGAATAGAATGGAATGGAATCTAATGGAGTCGAATGAATGCATGGTATGAAATTGAATGGAGAAGAATTGTATGGATGGAATGAAATGGAATGGATGGAATGGAATGGAGGGGAATGGAATGGAGAGGAATGGAATGGAGAGGAATGGAATGGACTGGAATGGAATGGAAAGGAATAGAATGGAATGGAATGGAGAGGAATGGAATGGAAATGAATGGAATGTGGAGGAATGGAACAGAATGGAGAGGAATGGAACAGAATGGAGAATGGAATGGAGAGGAATGGTCTGGAATGGAGAGGAAGAGGAATGGAACAGAATGGAGAATGGAATGGAGAGGAATGGTCTGGAATGGAGAGGAACAGAATGAAGAAGAATTGTATGAAACAGAATGGAATAGAGAGGAAGGGAATGGAATGGAGAGAAATGGAATGGAATCTAATGGAATGGAATGGAGAGAAATGGAATAGAATGGAATGGAATCTAATGGAGTCGAATGAATGGATGGTATGAAATTGAATGAAGAAGAATTGTATGGATGGAATGAAATGGAGAATAATGGAATGGAATGGAGAGGAATGGAATGGTATGGAATGGAATGGA
>NW_007252037.1:0-8737 GCF_000164805.1 Carlito syrichta
CAGCTGCCTAGACAAATGGCCTGCTAGGTCGCTAGATTGTTATGTCAGATGTCTAGCCTGCTGGCTAGCTAGTTGAATCACCTAGTTAAGTCAACTGCCTAGCCAGCTGACTATCAAGGTAGCTTGCTACTTAAATCAACTGGCTAGACAGCTGGCTAGCTAGTTAAGTCACCTAGCTAATTCAGCGGGCTAGCCAGCTGGCTCTCAATATAGCAAGCTAATTAATTCAGCTGACTAGCAAGCAGACCCGCTATTTAAGTCAGCTAGTTTAGTCAGCTGGCTAGCCAGTTGGCTAGCTAGGTAACAATCCAGTTAAGACATTTGGCTAGCCTGCTGGTTTGCTAATTAAGTCAACTTGTTAAGTTAGCTGGCTAGCCAGCCAGCTAGCTAGGTAGAGAGCTAGTTAAGTAAAATGGCTAGCCAGTTGGCTAACTAGTTAAGTCAGCTAGTGTGTCAGCTGGCTAGCCAGGTGGCTAACTGGTTAAGTCAACTAATTAAGTCTGCTGGCTATCCAGCTGTCTACCTAAGTAGCAAGCTAGTTAAGTCAGCTGCCAATCCAGCTGGCTAGCTAGTTAAGTCAGCTACTTAAATCAGCTTGCATCCCATCTGGCTAGCTAGTTAGCTAGCTAGTTAAGTCAGTTGGCTACCCTGCTGGCTAGCTGGTTAAGTCAGCTAATTTATTCAGCTGGTCCGTCATCTGGCTATCTGGTTGAGTCAACTAGTTAAGTCAACTGGCAAGCCATCTGGCTATCTGGTTAAGTCTGCCACATAAGTCAGCTCACCAGCCAGCTGGCTTACTAGGTAGCTAGCTAATTAATTCAAAGAGTTAAGTCAACTGGCTAGCTAGGTAGCTAGCTGATTAAGTCAGGCAGTTAAGTCAACTCACTAGCTAGTTAAGTCAGTTAGTTAAGTCAGCTAGCTAACCAGATGCCTATCAGGGTATCTATCTAGTTAAGTCATCTGGTTAGCCAGCTCGTTAGCTAGTTAAGTTACCTAGTTAAGTCTGCTCGCTGGCCACCAGATTAGCTAGGTAGTTAGGTAGTTAAGTCAGCTGGCAAGACAGCGTTCTATGTAGGGAGATAGCTAGTTAAGTCAGCTGGCTAGCCATTAGGTTATCTAGTTATGTCAGCTAGTTAAGTCAGCTGGCTATTCATCTATCTAGGTAGGTAGATAGCTAGTTAAATGTGTTGGCTAGCCAGCTGCCTACTTAGTTAAGTCAGCTAGTTAAGTCAGCTGGCAAGGCTGCTGGCTAGCTAGATAGCTAGGCAATTAAGTCAGCTGGCTAACCAACTGGTCAGTAGTTAATTCAGCTAGTTTAGTCAGCTGGCTAACCAGTTTACTAGCTAGTTAAGTCAGCATATTAAGTCAGTTGTCTAGCCAGCTTGCTAGCTAGTTATAAAGCTAGTTAGTTCCGATGGACTGCCAGCTGGCTCGCTAGTTATTTCAGCTAGTTAAGCCAGCTGGCTAGCTAGGAAGCTAGCTAGTTATGTCAGCTAGATATGTCAGCTATCTTGCTAGTTTAGTCAGCTAGTTAACTCAGCTAGCTATATGATAACTTGCTAGGTAGCTAGCTAGTTAAATCAGCTAGTTAAATTAACTGGTTAGCTAGGTAGTTAGCTAGTTAAGTCCACTAGTTAATTCAGGTGGCTGACTAGTTAATTCAGTTAGTTAAGTAACCTGGATAGCCAGCTGGCTAGCTAGTTAAGTCAAGTAGTTAAGTCAGTTGGCTGGCATGTAGGTTAGCTAGGTAGTTAGGTAGTGAAGTCAGCAGGCAAGCCAGTGGGCTATGTAAGTAGGTAGCTAGTTAAGTCAGCTGGCTAGCCATCAGGCATCTAGTTGTGGCAGCTAGGTTAGTGATCTGGCTATCCAGGTTTTTACCTAGGTAGCTTGATCATTTTGGGTGCTGGCTATCCAGCTGGATACTTCGTTAAGTCAGCTAGTTCAGGTAGCTGGCTAGCCTGCTGGCTAGCTAGGTAGCTAGGCAATTAAGTCAGCTGGCTAGCCAGCTGGCTAGCTAGTTAATTCGGCTAATTAAATCAGCTGGTAAGCCAGCATGCTAGTTAGGTAGCTAGCTAGTTATGTCAGCTGGCTAGCCAGCTGGCTAGATATTTAAGTGTTCACGTTAAGTCAGCTGACTAGGATGCTGGCTACCTAGGTAGCTTCCTATTTAAGTCAGCTGGCTAGTCAGCTGGCTAGCAAGATAAGTCTCCTAGAAATTCAGCTGGATAGCCAGCTGGCTAGCTATCTAGCAAGCTTGTTAGTTCAACTGGCTAGAACAGGCCATCTAGTTAAATCAGCTATTTAAGTCAGCTAGTTAGCCGACGGGCTAGCTAGGTGTCTGGAAAGTTAACTCAGCAGGTTAGCAGGCTGGTCAGGTCGGTGGCCAGTTAGTAAATCTGACTGGCTACCTGTTTGACTAGCACAGTGGCTGGCTAGTTAACCCGACTATCTATCCCACTGTCCATGCAACCGGCTGGCTCTTTAAGTCAGCAAGTTAGCCAGGTGGCCAGCCCACTACCTAGCTTTCTGGCTGCCTAGGGAGCTAGCCAGCCAGGTAGATAGTTAGTTAAGCCAGTTGTCTAGCCATCTAGCCAAAAAGGTAGCTAGCTTGTTAAGTCAGCTGGCTAGCCAGCTAGCCAGCCAACCAGCCAACTAGCTAGTCAGCTAGTTAAAACCGGTAGCTAGCCAGCTAGTAGTTAAGTCAGCTAGCAAGTCAGGTAAATATTCAGCTAGCTTGTTAATTCAGCTAGCCACTCAGGTTCCTAGACAGCTTGCTAGTTAAGTCTGCTTGCTAGTCAGCTTGATAGTTAATTCAGCTAGCCAGCTAACTAGCCAACCTAGCTATTTAAGTCAACTTGCTAGACAGCTAAATAGCTTGTTTGCTAGCAAGTTATGTCAGCTAGATAGCCAGCTAGCTAGTCAGCTAGCAAGTTATGTCAGCTAACAAATCATTTAGTTACTTAGCTAACTAGTCAGCTAGAAAGTAGCTAGCAGGTCAGCTATCTAGTGAGCTCTCTCGCTTTCCATCAGGTTAGCTTACTAGTACACTCCCTCGCATGCATACCTGTCAGGAAACTATTTGGCTCATTTGCCAGCCAACATGTCAACTAACTTGCCAACTCGCTCGAAGAACAAAAAGTCAGCTAACTAGTTGTTTCCTCACCAGCTGACTAGTTAAGTCAGCTCACTGGTCGGCTCACTCGCCGGCCGACTAGTTATGGCACAGCACACGTAGGCTCATTAGCTGGCCAACTAGTTAATTCAGCTGACCAGTAGGCTCAATCGCTGGCTGACTAGTTAAGTCAGCTCACCTGTCGGCTCACTCTCTGGGTAACTAGTTAAGGCAGCAAAGTGGTCGGCCTACTAGACGGCCCACTGATTAAGTAAGTTAGGTCAGCTAATTAGTTGTAAGACAATTTAAGTCAGCTAAGTAGTCGGCCAACTAGTCGGCCGACTATTTAGGTCAGGAAACTAGCCAGCCAACAGCCGGAGACCAGCTTCAGCCGGGTTCAGGGTACCCCAAAGTGTGGAGATGGCATCGGCGATTGGGGGGAAGAAGAGAGAAAGAGAGAGAGAGAGAGAGACTGGACTCCGGTCTAGTGCAGAAGTGATGTGTGTTATCGGTAATTACAACGGGTCTTTTATACACAAAGTCAGATGTGGGGGGCATCCCTCACCCACCAGAAACCTTAATCCATGAAAACTTAATCAATGATTACCTTTAAACCCTTTTCATATGATAATCTTAAAATCCCATAACAAAGGATAACCTAATCCATGACTGATATATTCTATAAACCTTATTCATCCTAAGCTGATTGATTTATGCCAAGTTAAACAATTCTATAGAAGCTTAAGTATTTACTTTACAAACGAAAGTGGTCCATCCCAGAATGTTTGGAATGTGGCCCAGTCCAAAGTTCACACTGGACTACCTGCAAGTAACCCAGCCGCATTCCTTCAACAAAATGGCTGTCTTCTAAAACTGTATACTACAATTTACACCTCCAATAAATCCTAAGATCGTGACCCAGAAGCCTGTGACCAATACTAAGGCTCTTAGATGTGACCCGAGTTTGAATTATAAGTTGTTTGAAAGCCAAAACTGCAGATTGTGGAAGAATGGGAGCAATGAGCTTCTAAAGTTAGCTTGTGTTCGTCCCGGTCTCAGATTTTCATGTTTTGAGCTCACAGAAGCTTAATCTGGTTAGTGCTGAGTAGAAAGGGGGAGGAAATGGGGTCAATAGTTCCCGAACGCATCCTAGTGGTCTTGGAGTCAATGGCCCTTCCTGATCCCTAACGCTCAGTGGGCCTCCGTGGCCGACTCCCAACATCTCCCCCTTTTTTTATTTTTTAGCACAAAACCATGAAATTCCATATTGCTCTTCTTTAGCACTCTGAAAATGATTGGGAGTAGACACAGCAACAAAAGAATCACTGCTCCACAAATTCCCACATTGATGAGTATAGACATTAATGATTTTTGATTAGCAAATGATGCCTGAATTTCTGATGTAATTTAGTAAGGTCTTTACTCAGGTCTGAATGGTTCCAAATTCCAAGTTACTTTTTCCCAAGTATGGACAGATTTAAACTCAGAGTGACATTTGAGAACCAATTTCTTTTTTAAGGTCATAAGTTCTTGCCCTACTGCTAAAACTCCTTCCTCCAAGTCACTAACCTTACTTTCCAACTTCTGGTCTATGATGTCCTGAATAGCTATGACAATAGAAACGTTTTTAGACAGCTGATCAGCAAACGTAGTTGTATGAACTTCCCTAGTTATTGCTACAGCTCAAACGTAGCTATTAAAACTGTAACTTCTAAATTTAAAAGTAGCCAAAAATCTTTTGTCTTTCTAAAAGAGCATTAGCCTCATACAATATCTGTAAACCATATGCATCATACCAACGAGATGACAATTATACAAGAATCATCAAATAAGTTGGCTTCTCAAGAGTAACAAACCTTCGTAAAAGGCATTAGTTAAAAAATTAGTTAAAAATACACCCAGTACAAGACACCTTATAAACATTGCTATGATACTCAATTTGAACAACTTGGTACTTATTTCATATTAAAACATGTAAGAGAACCGCAAGCATCCCTAATGTGGTACTGCTGAGTTTGTCCAACAGGCCTAGACAGGCTGACTGGTTGAAGGGCTGTGAGGGCTCTCCACAAATGAGGTTGAATGGATTGTCTGGTACCAATTCATTGGAGTGCCTTCTAGTTGCAGCAAGTGTAGAGCCTTTAAAACCCCAGTCACTAATATATAGTCTTTCACCAGGTACAGTGTAGTCCACCTTAGAGTTATAAGCACAGTCTCTCCATTTCAGGAAGCCAGTATCTCGCTGGATGAGTAGCCAGTCCTTTTCCATATCGTTGAAGGGGCAAGCAGGTACACTGAGAGGTGGTGTCCATTAAACACAATTGAACAGTTAGGGTTACAGCTGCGATTGAGTAAAGACATATTAGGATACAGGCCAACACACACTTCCTGCATCTCTGCAGTACAGATGGTGAAAGAGGTGCAGATCACCTTGTCCTGGGTTTGGCATCGGATACAGTCACACTTAAAGTAGTATTGGTCCCTAAGCTGCCTCCGGTGCTCCTCACTGGTCATCAGCATATCCAGGTAGCAGATGGTGAGCTCTCCTCCCACTTCGATGTCTTGGACTGCACGCAGTAAGTTTATCTTATGTTTTTGGTCCTGCATTCTTTTCTCCTCCAGGTGTTAAAGACTTTAAAGGCTGTGTCCAATAGTTATAGTTGAGGGGTTTTGGGGCCCTTTTCTAATTTTTGGTGTTTGCACCAATGCTGACTGACAGATAAAATACATCCAAAAGAACTTGTCCTTCCAGTCTAGTCTGCTTATTAACACCTATTTTGTAGTTAGCTAACAGGATTTACTTATATGATTCCTTTACTTCCATCTGGGAAAGTTGAACTTGAGAGAAATTTATCATAAGAAGACAACAAAGAAGAATTTTTAACATCCTTTTGTCCAAGCCACCCCTATGAGAAGAGACGTGTGGGGGGATGAGAAGTCTGGAGGTTGAGGTTAGGTGCCATGGTCTTTGGCACCCACCCCTTCTCCAAAGGTAAAAGAGAAAGACTGAAAGTCAGTGCTAGGCACCATGGCCGTAGACAACTGCCCTTCCTTCTCAGATAAAGGTGAAAGGACTCACAGAACAGATTACTAGAAACAAGAGTAGTAGGGAAGGCAGGAATTGGAGCTGTAGGAGGAATAGGAGAGGACAAAGAAAGTGAAAACTCTTATTTTGTTTACATTTTTCTCTGGTCTATTTCTTTGATTCAACAGGATTCATGCCACCCGTCTCAGTCTTTGGTTTAGCCAATACTAGACCGGTCTTTCCTCTCTACAACCTGAACAGGTCCTTTTATGCCATCTGTTCCTTCCAAGTCCCTTTAAGGGATCGCATCCTATTTGTAGCATTTGCGCTGGCACCTTGTCATCTGGACTATACAGAAGCATGCCCATTTGAGCAAGAACATCACGTCCCAAAAGTGTAATGGGATGGAAGGAATGATGTAGGGACAAAAGGTTACTGAAGTTTCGTTATCAGTCCAATTTAAGATTTCAGAACTTTTGGCTACAGAGGTCACTCAACTAATACCAGTGAGTCCTGATGGGGCTACTTGTGTTGGCCAGGAAGATGGCCAGTCTTTACCAGCAATACAAGAAACATCAGCCCCTGTGTCTAGCAGACCTTTAATTTTAACTCCCTGAATATATAAATCTTTTAGAGGTCTGGAGTTAGTAATTTCCTTGGGTAAGATTAGTTGGCTGTTAACTGACTCATATATTCCTTTTCCTAACAACATATTGCTAGAAATATGAAACTGACAAGCCTCTTTAAGGTCCTTAATTAATTTATATGGTAGTGGCTCCCAATGAGGTGCCTCACTTACTGTGCCTTCTTCCATATAAATTACTGGAAAGCAAGAAGACAAGGTAAAATCTTCCTCTTTGTCAGTCTTTTTTCTGACTCCCTGCATACCCACATTAGCTGGAGACACATACTCAGGTGAGAATTTCAGTGTTTTAACCTTATTTTTAGTAAAGGGTATGGGAGGAGGTACCTTGGCATCATTACCAGAATTTTTTCGCTTATCATAAGCAATCTCTTCCTCCTCCAACTCCATTTCCTCCTCGGGGAAAAATTCATCATCTAAAGGAGGCACCGAGGCTATGGCCAGCAAGGGAGTGTCTTTATTTTTGGCCAGAATTTTAGAAGAATCGTGCTGTAGATTTAAAGCATCTTGGATAATATTCCATAAAGCTAAGGCATACAAAACTACTAAACCAAGTTACATAGGGGGCCAACTCGTCAGTCAACTAGTTAACCCAGCTAAATAGTCGACCCACTAGTCGGCCAGCTTGTTAACTCAGCTAACAAGTTGGCCGAGTAGTCAGCCAACATGTTAAACCAGCTAACTAGTCAGCCGACTCATCAGCCTACAAGTTAAGTGACCTAGCTAACTCATCAACCAACTAGTGAATTCAGCTAATTAACTCATTTGCCAACTAGTTCAAACAGTTATATAACTCATTAACCAACTCATTAAGTCAGCTAGCTTTCTGATTAGCCAACTAGTTAAGTCAGCTAGCTAAGCCAGCAGGTTAAACAGCTAGCTATCTATGTCAGCGAGCTAAGTCAGATAGCTCACTAGTTAGCTAACTATTTAATTCAGATACTTAATCTTCTACCTAACTAGTTAGCTAATTAGTTAAGTCTCCTGGTTATTCAGCCAGTTAAATAGTTAGCTAACTAATTCAGGTAGATATGTCAGCTAGCTAACTAGTTAAGTCAGCAAGTTATGTCAGCTAGTCAAGTAGTTAAATCAGCTAGCTAAGTCAGCTAGTTAAGCCAGCTTTTAATTTAATCAGCTGGTTAAGACAGCTAGCTATCTAGTTAGCTGAAGTGTTAAGTCAGCAGGTTGAGTCAGGTTGTTAGCTAGTTAACTAACGGGTTAATTCATCAGGATGGGTCAGCTAGCTAGCTTGTTAGCAAATGGGTTGAGTCAACAACTTGACTAGGCTAGCTAGCTAGTTAGCTATCGAGTTAAGTCAGCTGGATGGTCAGCTAGATAGCTAGATAGCTAAAAGGTTAAGTCAGCTGGTTGAGTCATCTTGCCAGCATATTAGTTAATGATATAAATCAGATGATTAAGTCACCTAGCTAGCATGTTAGATAATGATTAAGCTAACTAGTTATCTTGCTGGTTAAGTCAGTTAGCTAGTAAGGCAACTAACTATTTACATCAGCTTGTTAGCTAGGTAGCTAGCTAGTTAGCTAACTATTCAAGCCAGCTGGCAAACTAGGTAGCTAGCTATTTAGCTAACTATTTAAGTCAGCTGGCTAGCTAGGTAGTTACTAGTTAAGTCAGCTACTTAATTCAGCTGACTAGCCAGCTGGCTAGCTAGGTAGTGAACTAGTTAAGTCAGTTGGCTAGCCAGCTGGATAGCTGGTTAATTCAGCTAGTTAAAATAGCTCAATAGCCAAATGGCCAGGTAGGTAGCTAACTAGTTTAATCAGCTAGATAGCTACCTGACTAGCTAGTGTGGTCAGCAAGTTTAGTCAGCTGGCTAGCCAACTGGGTAGTAGGTTATGTCAGCTAGTTGAGTCAGCTGTCTAGCCAGCTGGCTAGGTAGGTAACTAACTAGATAAATCGAGCTTGCTAGCCAGCAAGATAGTTTATTAAGTCAACT
>NW_007252038.1:0-8011 GCF_000164805.1 Carlito syrichta
CAGAAGGTCTGCAGGGAGGACGAGCTGGCCTTGGGGGAGGTGGACTTGGGGTCTTGTCTATCATCATTTGAACAGACAACAACACCCTAAGAACTGAGCTTTAATTAAGATGGCCATCAGAAACCTGGCAGAAACAAACAAAAATCTTCTCTGGGAGTGAGCATCTTCCTCCTAGCCCTCACAATACTACTGAAAGTAAATTCCCAAATAACATAAGCAGTATGTAAACAAAGACAACCATGCACAAGAAACCAGATGAGTTAGAATCAACAGAAGTAACAGATAACAGAAACAGACACACAAACTACCAAGCTATTGGGGAAAAATCAAATGGTACTCAATGAATCCAAAAGAAGCAACCAAAAGAAAGCAAAAGAAGCACAAGACAAGGCCAGGCAGGTGGCTCTTGCTTGTAATTCAGTGCTTTAGGAGGCTAAGGCTAGAAGATTACTTGAATCCAGTTCCAGACCAGAGTAAAACCCTGTCTCAAAAACAAACAAGCAAACAAACAAAAACAAAAAAACACAGAACAGTTAGAGAAACTAGAAAGCCAGTCAGTTATACAATTTTCACTACATTACAGGTGATCTTTCTTTGCTGTCTCTTTGTAAGATTTTAATCTCTGATTTAGTATTGTGGAGTTTCACAATGATTTAGTAAAATGTAGATTTGTTTGCTTTTGATCACACTTTGGATTTGTGGTATAGTCTAAGTCTAAAGATTCATATCTTTCATGAATTGTGAGAAATTCTTATCCTTATCACCCCCTTGAATATTGCCCCTCTTTCCAGTCTTTCTGAATTTCTTTTTTCTGGCTGGAAATCTGAAGAGGATTCTTGGATCATCTATTTTAAGACTGGTCTTTCCATTGCTCATACTGTCTATTGCATTGTCTCTCTGTGCTATGTTCTAGGTTATTTTCTCAGCTATTATGCACATTTCTGTTATTACAGCTATTCCTATGTAACCAATCTATTGTTTTAAAAAATTGTATATGTTTCCTTTTTAAACCAACCTGAGTCCTTGTGACAGTATTTCTGTACTATGCTCATATTCTTCTCTTTTAACTTGGTCATTTGATGTTTATCTGAAGTACAATCAGACTGTTTTAAGTAAATCTCACAGCTTGGAAACTGCCAGACCACATAGACAGTATAAACTGGAACAGAAGATCTGTGAGGGAGTGCCTGTGGTGAGAATTCTTAGCAACTTCTCCCCCATGAGGCTGGACCAAGACTTATCTCTCATCACCTCCACTGAGATTGTGGTCCAGTGTCTCAAGTCCTAGAGACTCTGTAACCTAAATAGTCCCAAGACCTTGTCTCCTGCCTCCCACAAGGCAAGTAAAACCCACCCTTCTGATTCCCAGGATGCAGGAGGCCAGAGGACAGCAGTAGCAGTCAAGTTGCTCTTTCAATCTGTTCCAAGTTCTTACCTTGTTGTTTTATACCAGTTTACCTAACTAAGAGGATATTTGTTATACTTTTCCAGCATATCTAGAGATTTCACACAGGGAAACATTTTATGACATTAAAACTACAGAAAATGAAGTCCCCTCACAGGACTTCAAGGAGAAATATTACAGAAAATCCTCACCAATAAAGACATAAAGATGGAGGAAGATGAAGCAGGAAGAGCCAAGAAGGAAAAGATACATGTCTCCTCATTCTCTCCTGTAATTCTCCTCAGCAGCCAAATGAAGGTTGCCATTTACCATGGGTTATCAGGGCTGGACTGGCTCTCACTAGAGGTCAACTGGGGTGGTTTGGATAGCACTGGAGGTCGTCTGGGTTGGGCTGGGCTGGACCTCACTGGAGGTCAGTTGGGCTTGTCTAGACCTCATTGCAGGTCACCTGGACTTCGCTGGAAAAAAGAAAAATGTTCTTTACAAGAATGCAAGAAAAAGAAAAAATATACATGAACCAACCCCAAAACCAAAAGAAAGGCAAAAAAACCAAGTGGAAGAACAATAACTCTATAAGAATTCAATGATAGAGATGAACTCTCACATTTCAAAATTAGCCTGAATGTGAATGGACTAAACGCACCACTGAAAAGACATAGAATAGCAAAATAGATAAAATATCACCAGGCAACAATATACTGCCTTCAAGAGACCCATCTCACTAGAAAGGACACTCACAGACTCAAAGTAAGAGGATGGGAAACAAATTTTCAGGTTAATGGAACACAAAAGAAAGGAGGAGTTGCGATTCTAATTTCAGACAAAATACCATTTAAGCTAGAAAAAATTTAAAAAGATACAGAGGGCCACTGCATAATGATAAAAGGTTCACTACATCAACAATAAATATCTATCCTAAACATATATGCACCCAACATAGGTGTGCCAACTTTCATAAAGCAACTTCTAGGAAAACTAAAGAAAGATATTGACTCTAACACCATCATAACTGGGGACTTTAATACCCCACTCACAACCCTAGACAGATCATCAGGACAAAAAATCAGAAAGGAGATCCGGAACCTCAATGTGACTCTGGACCAAAAGGACTTAATTGATACCTACAGAACACTCCATCCAAAGACCACAGAATACACATTCTACTCATGACCACATGCAATGTATTCTAAGACAAACCACATAATTGGCCATAAATCAAGCATAGGCAAATTAATTTTTATTAATTAATTAATTTATTTATTTATTTTTTGAGTTGGAGTCTCACTCTGTCACCCAGACTGGAGTGCAGTGGCCGCTCCCAGCCACTGCAGCCTCGACCTGCTGGGATCCAGCGATCCTTCTGCCTCATCCTTCCAAGTAGCCAGAATTACAGGCATGCACTACCATGCCTGGCTGATTTTTTGATTTATTGTAGAGACAAGGTCTCGCTGCCCAGGCAGGTCTCAAACCCGTGGGCTCAGGCAATCCACTCAACTCAGCCTCCTAAAGGCGAGGGGTTACAGGCTGAGCCACCGAGTCCGGCTCATAAGCAAATGTAAAAGCACTGAAATTCTACCATGCACCTTCTCGGACCGCAGTGGAATAAAAATAAATATTAACACCACCAAGGTCCCCCCAAAACCCACAAAGACATGGACACTAAATAGCATGATGCTAAAAATCTCCTAGGTCAATGATGAAATCAAAACAGAGATCAAAAGATACCTGGGAACAAATGAAAATGAAGAAACAACTTACCAAAATCTCTGAGACACCTTAAAAGCTGTAGTAAGAGGAGAATTTATATCCCTACAAACACACATGAAGAAAATGTAAGGAACACAAATTAACAGCCTAACAAGCCACCTAAGGAAGCTGGAAAAGCAAGACCACAAAAACCCTAATCTCAGCAGAACAATCCAGATCACCAAAATAAAAGCCCAAATCCAGGACATAAAAGGCAAAAAGATAATACAAAAAAATCAAAGAAACAAAAAGCTGGTTCTTTGAAAGGATAAACAAGATCGATGGTCCCCTAGCTAGACTGACCAAGAAAAAAAAGAGAAAAAACCCAAATAAGCACAATCAGAAACACAAAAGATGAAGTCACATCTGACCCTCAAGAAATAAAAAAGATCATTAGAGACTACTATGTACACTTGTATGGAAACAAACTTGAAAACCTTAAGGAAATGGATTACTTTCTGACATCACACAACCTATCTAGGTTGGAACAAGAAGAAATTGAGACCCTAAATAGACCAAAAACAATCAAGGAAATCGACTACATAATAAGAAAACTACCTACAAAAAAAAGCCCTCCTCCTGATGACTTTCTAGCAGAATTCAACAAGACATTTAAGGAGGAGCTGATACCAATCCTACTGAAGGTAATCCAGGCAATTGAAAAAGATGGAACTCTCCCCAAATCATTTTTCGAAGCCAACATCACATTGATACCCAAGCCAGGTAAAGATCCAACAAAGAAAGAGAACTACAGGCCAATATCTTTGATGGACATGGATGCTAAAATTCTCAACAAGATCCTAGCAAACCGGATTCAGCAATACATCTCAAAAATCATCCATCATGACCAAGTAGGCTTCATACCTGGGATGCAAGACTGGTTCAACATTCGTAAAACCATAAATGTAATTAAATACATCAACAGATGTCAAAACAAAAACCACATGAATATATCATTAGATGTAGAAAAAGCTTTTGATAAAATCCAGCACCCCATCTTAATAAAAACCCTCGAACATCTAGGCATATGGGGAACATACCTCAAAATAGTAAAAGCCATCTATGAGAAACCAACAGCGAGCATACTCCTAAATGGACAAAAATTGGAACCATTTCCCCTAAAAACTGGAACAAGACAAGGATGCCCACACTCATCCCTCCTTTTCAACATAATATTGGAAGTTCTGGCTCAAGCAATCAGAGAAGAGAAGGCAATCAGGGGTATTCAAATAGGAAAAGAGGAAGTCAAGTTATCTCTCTTTGCAGATGATATGATTGGGTACCTTGAAAATCCAAGAGAATCTGTCAAAAACCTCCTTACACTGATAAAGGCCTTTGGCAAAGTCTCAGGATACAAAATAAATGTGCAAAAGACAATCGCATTTCTTTACACCAATAATAAACAAACAGAAACCCAAATAGAAACCACAATTCCATTCACAATAGCTACAAAAAAAATGAAATACCTTGGCATCTTCCTAACCAGAGACGTGAAAGACCTTTACAATGAAAACTACAAAACACTGCTCAAAGAAATCAAAGATGACACAAACAAGTGGAAAAATGTCCCGTGCTCATGGATTGAAAGAAGATGTCCATCTTACCTAAGGCAATCTACAAATTCAATGCAATACTCATCAAATTACCAGCAACATTCTTCTCAGACCTAGAAAAAACAATACAGGAATTCATATGGAAACACAAATATCCAAGAATAGCCAGAGCAATCCTCAGCAAAAACAACAAAGCAGGTGGTATCACATTACCAGACTTCAAACTTTACTATAAAGCTACAATAATCAAAACAGCTTGGTATTGGTACAGGAACAGGCATACAGACCAATGGAATACAATTGAGATTCCAGAAGCAAAACCTCAATTTCTCAACCAACTCATCTTCAACAAAGCCCCACCACCTACCACTGGGGAGAGAAGAACCTATTCAGTAAATGGTGCTGGGAAAACTGACTGACCACATGCAGAAGATTGAAACAGGACCACTATCTATCCCCATACACAAAAATGAAGTCCAAATGGATCAGAGACCTAAATGTAAAACCTCAAACCATAAGAACCTTAGAAAATGAAGGAAATACCCTCATGGAAATCAGAACTGGCATCCAATTGCTGAACAAAACCTGAAACCCACAGGCCATAAGAGAGAAGATAGACAAGTAGAACCTTATTAAACTGACAAGCTTCTGCAAAGCCAAAGAAACCATCAAGAGAGCAGAGAGACAGCCTACATACTGGGAAAAAGTATGTGCCAACACCAGGTCTGACAAAGGCCTAACATCTTGGATCTACAAGGAGCTCAAACGTGCTGAAAAGAAAAAAACAAACAACCCCGTTATAAAATGGGCAAAAGATATGAACAGACACTTCACAAAGGAAGACATCTGAGCAGCCAATAGACACATGAAGAAATGTTCAACCTCACTAATCATCAGAGAGATGTAAATCAAAACCACACTGAGATACCACTTAACTCCAGTCAGAATGGCAATTATTAACAACTCAAAAAATAACAGTTGCTAGAGAGGGTGTGGCGAAAAGGGAACACTTCTAAACTGTTGGTGGGAGTGTAAACTAGTACAACCTCTGTGGAAAGCAGTGTGGTGATTCCTAAAAGCTCTAAATACCAACCTCCCATATGACCCCGCAATCCCCCTATGGGGAATATATCCTGAAGAAGTCAAATCACTCTATAAAAAAGATACCTGCCCATGTATGTTTATTGCAGCATTGTGCACAATAGCAAGAACCTGGAAGCAACCATGCTGCCCATCAAAAGAGAACTGGATTAAAAAAATTTGGTACATATACACGATGGAATACTATGCAGCTATAAGAAAGAACAAAATCATGAATTTCGCAGCAACCTGGATGGAACTAGAGTCTATAGTACTGAGTGACCTCTCACAGAAACAAAGATCCGAGTATCACATGTTTTCACTCATATAATGGATCTTGAACATCCAATGTGATACTATAAGAAAATAACTGACAGCAGTGGGAAACTATGGGCGGGGGGAGAGAGATGGGATTAACAGTAGCAAATATCTGTCTGGGGATGGGGAAACACCTCTCATCAACAAGGGTGCCTGAACGAAACGTATTTGTATACCTAACCCTTAACTGTACCCCACAATATCATAATAAAAAATAAAATGAATGAATTAATGAATTAATTAAACATTTATGGAATACTTGCTATTAAAAAAACACAGGTGGCACTCCCCACA
This sequence comes from Carlito syrichta, assembly GCF_000164805.1. Taxonomy (NCBI): domain Eukaryota; kingdom Metazoa; phylum Chordata; class Mammalia; order Primates; family Tarsiidae; genus Carlito; species Carlito syrichta. Next base: position 6,397 of record NW_007252038.1, read on the forward strand.
CTCACTGCCACCATGTCACAGATATGCTCCTATTACCCACAGTCCTCTGCCAGATGAGACCAGTATCCAGTGTTCTGGCTCCTCCTCTCACTTGGGCCTATGCCAAAGATGAAAAGCTTGGTGCAATATCCCACAGTCCTCTGCCAGATGAGACCAGTGTCCAGAGTTCTGGCTCCTCCTCTCACGTGGGCCTATGCCAGAGATGAAAAGCTTGGTGCAAACGCCTGAGCCTTGATGCTTTCAGGTGTGAACCTTTTAGCCAACGCTGTAGCCATTATGAAAAGACTGAAGGGAAGAACAGCAGTTACTGAACAGAGTTGAGGAAGCCCCAAAGTGAGAAAACCTGATGTGACTGTAGCACAGTCAGTTCACTTAAAAAATAAATATAAAAACAGTGGAGCTAAATTTGTTCAAGATGCTGCTGATAACAAACAAAATGACTGGGTGGTACCATGGCCACTACACTGGCACACTCTTCTGCCCAGAAAGGTTCCAAGATCAGCAAAGGTGGCTGATCCTGTGGGAATCAAGACAGTGTGATGTCAGCTGTCCAATACTACCACTGGTGAACTTAAGTAGTCTAAACTTGGAACAACCCCCAAGTAACTTCTCAGGTGCTACAATTTCTGCAAACAGAGACAAAGAAATGGGCAACATCATTTCTGATGCAATGAAAAAAGTTGCAAGAAACACAGTGTTTCCTTTTTCATCACAGTTAATAAAGGAAAAACAGTGAGTGATATCAGAATTAGAAATTACCAAAGGCATTAAGTTTGACAGAGGCTCTGTTTCTCCAGATTTTATTAATACATTAAAATGTCAGAAATGTGAATTCCAGGAAGTCCATGTTCCACTGAGTGAAAAGAAAACTAGTGTCTGGTCCATAGTACCTGCCCCTGAAACTGCCAGTGCTTACCACAAGCCCTTGGTCGTTACTGTTGCAGATGTCGACATGGAAGCTCTAAGTATACTCATTTTGAATAGGCTAAAAGTTGGTCTTCAGGTTGTAGCAGTCAAAGCTCCACACAAAGAACCAGCTTAAAGACATGGCTGTTGCTACTGGGATACAGTGTTTGGAAGAGAGGGGCTGACCCAAAATCCTGAAGACATTCAGCCTTGTGACAGAGGAAAAGTTAAAGTTGGGGAGGTCATTGTGGCCAAAGATGATGCTATATTCTTGAAAGGAAAAGGTGACAAGGCTCAAATTGGAAAATGTATTCAAGAAATCATCAAGCAGTTTGATGTCACAACTAGTAAATATGAAAAGCAACTGGATGAATGCCTGGTGACACTCTCAGATGGAGCTGCTATGCTGAGGCTGATGGGATGGATGACATCGGGGCAAACAAGAAGAAAGACAGGGTCTCAGACACCCTTAAAGCTATAAGAGCTCTCTAGAAAGAGGACTGTTCTGGGCTGTGTTGTCCCCACTTCAGTGCATCCCAGCCTTGGATTCATTAGTTCCAGCTCATGAAGATCAAAAAATTGGCATAGAAATTATTAAAAGAACATAAGAAACTCCTGCAGTGACCACTGCTAAGAATGCAGGTGTGCAGGACTTTTGAGAGCTGAAAAAATCACGTACAGTTTCACAGAAGTTGGTTATGACCTTGTG
>NW_007252038.1:8031-9835 GCF_000164805.1 Carlito syrichta
GTCCATAGTGCCTGCTCCTGAAACTGCCAGTGCTTACCACAAGCCCTTGGTCGTTACTGTTGCAGATGTCGACATGGAAGCTCTAAGTATGCTCATTTTGAATAGGCTAAAAGTTAGTCTTCAGCTTGTAGCAGTCAAAGCTCCACACAAAGAACCAGCTTAAAGACATGGCTGTTGCTACTGGGATACAGTGTTTGGAAGAGAGGGGCTGACCCAAAATCCTGAAGATGTTCAGCCTTGTGACGGAGGAAAAGTTAAAGTTGGGGAGGTCATTGTGGCCAAAGATGATGCTATATTCTTTTTTTGTTTGTTTGTTTGTTTGTTTGTTTGTTTGTTTTGAGTTGGAGTCTCACTTTGTCGCCCAGACTGGAGTGCATTGGCCGCTCCCGGCCACCGCAGCCTCGACCTGCTGGGCTCCGGCAATCCTTCCACCTCAGCCTTCCGAGTAGCCGGAATTACAGGCATGCGCTACCACGCCCGGCTGATTTTTTGATTTATTGTAGAGATGAGGTCTCGCTGCCCAGGCGGGTCTCAAACCCGCGGGCTCAGACAATCCACTCACCTCAGCCTCCCAAAGGTGTGGGATTAACAGGCTGAGCCACCAAGCCCAGCTGATGCTATATTCTTGAAAGGAAAAGGTGACAAGGCTCAAATTGGAAAATGTATTCAAGAAATCATCGAGCAGTTTGATGTCACAACTAGTAAATATGAAAAGCAACTGGATGAATGCCTGGTGACACTCTCAGATGGAGCTGCTATGCTGAGGCTGATGGGATGGATGACATCGGGGCAAACAAGAAGAAAGACAGGGTCTCAGACACCCTTAAAGCTATAAGAGCTCTCTAGAAAGAGGACTGTTCTGGGTTGTGTTGTCCCCACTTCAGTGCATCCCAGCCTTGGATTCAATAGCTCCAGCTCATGAAGATCAAAAAATTGGCATAGAAATTATTAAAAGAACATAAGAAACTCCTGCAGTGACCACTGCTAAGAATGCAGGTGTTGCAGGACTTTTGAGAGCTGAAAAAAATCACGTACAGTTTCACAGAAGTTGGTTATGACCTTGTGGTTAGAGATTTTATGAATATGGTGGAGAAAGGAATCATTGACCCAACAAAGGCTGTAAGAACAGCTTTACTGGATGCTGCTGGGATGGGGTCTCTGTTAAGTATGGCAGAAGCTATAGTCACAGAAATTCCTGAAGAGAAGGCCCCTGGGATGGGAGGAAGGACAGGTGGGATGAGGGGGTGACACTCTAACTCCTAGAATACTGCTGGACCACTATTAATGAACGGTGACAGGAAGTTCAAGGCAGTTTCCTCCCATTAACTCCCAGCACCAGGAATGAGGCAGCCCACTATCCAGGGTGAGAGCACTGAGGACCAACACACTCGGCGAGCAGAGCCCATGCAGCAGTTCTCATCACACCACACCCCTCCTCTTGCCAACCACTCAGGACAAGTCTCTGGAATCAATGCTGGTTTAAACCAGGGACTTACCTCTTCCCAGTGAAGCACGGAGCACATGGTTGAAGCTCTCTGAGCCAGTTTCCTCATCTCAAGTACTTATACCAGAGTGTGATGTTCAGTACTGAATACTGGTACACAGTAAGTGCTCAATAATAATAGCATTCATTCTGGGAACTCTAACTATGCTCCTAGCCAGTGCCAGGCTATGTTCCAGGTCAGAGTCCCCACATTTACATGCATATCAGAAACTATGTGGGGAACTTTTTTTTAGGGGGGGAGTCTCATTCCATTGCCCAGGCTGGAGGGCAGTGGCACGTGCACAGACACCCCAGCATCAG
>NW_007252038.1:10664-11784 GCF_000164805.1 Carlito syrichta
GGCTCATAACAGGTGTTCATTTACTATTTGATGAATATACACACAAACTATTGACATTTTTTACACAAAAAAGGGCTAGCCTGCATAGTTTATGGTTAACTAAGAGTAAATTACTCAAAAGACTCTTGAAATGGTCTAAGCATCTTAAAATATAATTGCTTCAGTGTGAAATAGACAGATTAAAAATAAACAAATACAAATGTAACCGCACACATTCCTGTCTTGGGAAATACACTCTAGTAAAAATATCTTAATTTTCCTTTGGTGAATTAGAGTTACCATTTTATAGACAGATGCTCCTGTGACAACACTGAGCAAGGAGAAGGTGCAAGAGATGAACACGAACCTTCATTGTACTCCAGGTATTGACCCTGGAAGAATTTTATTTAGGTCTGTTTTATTAAATTCCTAAGTAAATGTTTTTACCGTTGCCACTTAAAAATTGAGCCCTAAAGCAAAAACCACAATTAACTAGAGATAACAGTTGATTTTAACCATGCTATTGCTATTTCCACCTGAACTGGGTTTGCCTTTTGTTTCTTCCTCTGTAAGCAGATCCTTACAAAGCACCTCCTATGTGCTGATAATAGAAAAGACATGGTCCTCCCTCAGGTGCTTGCATCCAAATCTGGGAAAAGACTCATAACTAGGAGGCAATGTCCACCTGGTAGAAAGCAACTGGAAAAGGTGTGACATAAGCTCCCGGCCTCAGGCGTTTAATGAGAGCACAGAAAAGGCACAGTGGTCACAGGCTCCCCTGAGGGTGGGCCGCACAGGTAGAGGGACCAGGGGAGAGAGGGCCTGGGGGAGGGGTAGAGGGACAGGAGGGGCAGAGCGGTCAAAGGGGACAGAGGGGACCAGGGGCACAGGGGAGGCAGAGGGACAGAGGGATGGGGTGAGCAGAGTGACCAGGGAGGAGAGGGATGGTGGGGAGGGAGAAGGATGAGGTGGCAGAGAGACAGGAGGAGCAGAGCAACCAAGGGGGGCGGAGGGAACCGAGGGGATCCAAGAGACAGGGAAGGCAGAGGGATGGGTTGGGCAGAGAGACAGGGGGTGCAGATGCGGGGGTAGAGCAGTTGGTGAGGACAGAGAGACTAAGAGGGAATCAGAGCAACCAAGG
>NW_007252039.1:0-3998 GCF_000164805.1 Carlito syrichta
TAGCTGTGCAGTTATGTAAACCTGCTTGCTAGATGACTAGTTAGTTAAGTAACCTATTTAAGTCAGCTGGCTAGACAGGTGACTAGCTAGTTAAGTCAGAGTTTAGTCAGCTATCTAGGCAGCTTGTGAGCTAGATTGCTTTCTAATTAAGTCAGCTGACTAAACGGCTGGCTATCAAGTTAAGTCACCTAGTTAAGTCAGCTGTTTAGCCAGCTGGCTAGTCATATAGCAAGGTAATTAATTCAGCTGACTAGCAAGAAGGTCAGCTATTTAAGTCAGCTAGCTAAGTCAGCTGGCTTGCCAACTGGTTAGCTAGGTAGTGAACTAGTTAAGTCAGTTGGCTGGCCAGCTTGCTAACTATTAAATTCAGCTAGATTATCCATCTTGCCTCCCAGCTGGCAAGCTAGGTAGCTGGCTTGTTATGTCAGCTGGTTAGCCATCATTCTAGTCAGTGTTTTCAGCTAGTTATATCAGCTTGCTAGTCAGCTGGCTAAATTTTTATGTCAGCTAGTTGAGTCAACTGGCTAACCAGCTGGCTAGCTGGTTAAATCAGCTAATTAATTCAAGTGGGTAGCCAACTGGCTAGTTAGGTAGCTCGCTATGTTAGTCAGCTGACTAGTCAGCTGGCTACCTGGTTAAGTCATCTATTTAAGTCAGTTGGCTAGCCACATGGCTATTTAGGTAGCTAGTTAAGTCAGCTAATCTGTCGGCTCACTCACTGGCTGACTAGTTAAGTCAGATAACCGCTAGGACTACTAGCCATCTGACTAGTTAAGTTAGCTAACCAATCAAACGACTAGTGGGACAACTTCTCAGTTGATAACTTAGGTCAGCTAACTAGTTGATTGACTAGATAGGTCATCTAACTAGTCGGCCAACTAATCAGACTACTAGTTAGGTCAGCAAATTAGTCAGCCAACTTGCTAACTGAGCCAACTAGAGGGCCAACTCGTCAGTAAACTATTTAACACTAAATAATCGGCCGACTATTTGGCCAACAATTTATGCCAGCAGAAAACGTATTAATCCAGCACATTAGTCGGCTGACTCGTCAGTCAGTAAGTTATGTCACCTAGCTAACACATTAACCAATTAGTTAAGTCAGCTATTTATCTCCTTTACCAACTAGTTAAAACAGTTAGCTAACTCGCTAACCAACTTGTTAAGTCAGCTAGCTATCTCGTTAGCCAACTAGTTAAGTCAGTTAGCTAAGTCAGCTAGCTAACTAAGTCAGCTAGCTAAATCAGCTAGCTCACTTGTTAACTCAATATTTAAGTCAGCTACTTAAGTCTGCTTCCTGACTAGTTAGCTAATTAATTAAGTTAAGCTAGTTATTCAGCTCATTAAATATTTAGCTAATGATTTAATTCACGTAGTTTAGTAATCTAGCTAACTAATTAAGTCTGCCAATTAAGTCAGCTAGTTAAGTCAGTTATCTAATTTCATCAGCTGGTTAAGACAGCTAGCTAGGTCGTTAACTAATGGTTAAGTTAGCAGGTTGAGTCACGTAGTTAGCTAGTTAACTAATGTATTAAGTCAACTGGTTGAGTCAGCTAGTTAGCAATTTGGAAACGGGTTGATCCAGCTGGTTGAGTAGGCTAGGTAGCTAGTTAGCTAACGAGTTAGGTCAGCTGGAAGAGTCAGCTAGCTACCAAGTTAGCTAACAATTTAAGTCAGCTGTTTGTGTCAGTTATCTAGCTCATTAACTAACGAGTTAAGAGGGATAATTAAGTCACGGAGCTAGCACATTAGAAAATGAGTAAGCTACCTAGTTAGCTAGCTGGCTAAGTCAGCTAGCTAGCTGGCAGCTAACTATTTAAGTCAGCTGGTTAGCTACTTAGCTAGATAGATAGCTAACTATTTAAGTCTACTGGCTAGCTATTTAGCTAGCTAGTTAAGTCAGCTAGTTAAGGCAGTTGGCTAGCCAGCTAACTAGCTAGGTAGTGTGCTAGTTCAGTCAGTTGGCTAACCAGCTGGCTAGCTGGTTAATTCAGCTAGTTAAGAGAGCTAGAAAGCCAACTGACAGGGTAAGTAGCTAGCTAGTTCTCAGCTAGATAGCTACCTGGCTAGCTAATAATATCAGTGTGTTAAGTCAGCTGGCTATCCAACTGTCTAGCTGCTTAAGTCAGCTAGTTTAGTCATCTGTCTAGCCAGCTGACTAGTTAGGTAGCTAGCTAGATAAGTCAGCCTGTTAACCAGCAGGCTAACAGTTCAAGTCAGCTAGTTGAGTCAGCTGGCTAGCCTTCTGGCTAGGTAGGTAGCTAACTAGTTAAATGAACTGGCTACCCAGCATGCTAACTTAAGTCAGCTAGGTAAGTCAGCTGGCTAGCCAGCTGGCTGTATAGGGAGTCAGCTAGTTAAGTCAGCTGGCTAGGCAGTAGACTAGCTGTTTAAGTCAGCTAGTAGTGTCAGTTGGCAACCAGCTGGCTAGCTAGATAAGACTTCTCATTAAGTCTGTTGGCTATCCCGCTGGTTATCTAGTTAAAAACTAGTCAAGTCAGATGGCTATTCGTCAGGCTAGCTGGTTATTTCAGCTAGTTAAATCAGCTGGTTAGCTAGGAAGCTAGCTATATAAGTCAGCTAGTTATGACAGTTAGCTAGCTAGTTAATTCAGCTAGTTAAGCTAGCTGGCAAGCTAGATAGCTAGCTAGGTAGCTAGCTAGTTGAGTCAGCAAGTTAAGCGAGCTGGCTAGTCAGGTAGCTAGCTGGTTAATTCAGCTAGTTAAGTCAGCTTGCTTGCTAGTAAAGTCAGGAAGTTACTCAGCTGGTTAGCCAGGTGCCTAGCTGTGTAGCTAGCTAATTAAGTGAACTGGCTAGCCAGTTAGTTAGCTAATTGAGTAACCTTGTTAAGTCAGCTCACTAACAAGCTCCATAGCTAGGTAGCTAGGTAGTTAAGTCAGCTGGCAAGACAGCAGGCTACATAGGTAGGTAGGTAGTTAAGTCAGCTGGCTATCCAACTGACTTGATAAGTATCTAGGCAGATAAATCAGCCTGCTAGACAGCTGGATACCTGATTAAGTCAACTAGTTAAGTCAGATGGCTAGCCAGCTGCCTAGCAGGGTACCTAGCTAGTTAAATCAGCTGACTAGCAAGCTGGTTAGCTTGTTATATCACATAGTTTAGTCAACTCGCTGTCCAGCATGTTAGCTAGGTAGTTAGGTATAAAAGAGTTGGCAAGCCAGAGAGCTATGTAGGTATGTAGCTGGTTAAGTGTGCAGGCTAGTCATTAGGCTATCTAGATATGTCAGCTAGTTTAGTCAGCTGGCTATCACTCTGTCTAGCAAGGTAAGTAGCTTGTTAAGTCTGCTGGCTAGCCAGCTATCTACTTCATTAAGTCAGCTGTTAAGTTTGCTGGCTGAGCTGCTGGATAATTAGGTAGCTAGGAAATTAAGTCATCTGGATAACGAGCTGGCCAGCTAGTAAAGTCAGCTGGTTTAGTCAGCTGGCTAACCAGCTGTCTAGCTGGTTAAGTTCATCTAGTTAAGCCAGCTGACTGGGTATCTGGCTCCCTAGTTAGCCTGCTAGTTAAATCAGCTGGCTATACAGCTGGCTATCTAGATAAGTCACCTAGTTAATTCAGCTGGATAGCCAGCTGGCTAGCTGGTGGCAAGCTAGTTAATTCAACTGGCTAGTAAGCAGGCCAGCTAGTTAAGACAGCTAGTTAATCAGCTGGCTAGCCAGCTGGCTGGCTAGTTAGTAACCTAATTAAGTGAGTTGGCTAGATAGCTGGCAATCTAACTAAGTCATTTATTAAGTCAGCTGGCTATCCAGGTGGCTAGAGAGCTAGAACACTAGTTAAGTCAGCTGGCAATCTAACTGGATATCTAGTTAAGTCAGCTAGTTTAGTCACCTGGCTGGCGAACTGCCTAGCTCGTTAATCATCTATTTAAGTCAGGCAATCAACCAGCTGGATAGCTAGTTAAATCAGCTCACTAAGTCAGTTGGCTAGCCATCTCCCTAGCAAGTTAAAAAACTAGTTAACTTAGATGGCTAGACAG
>NW_007252039.1:5197-6042 GCF_000164805.1 Carlito syrichta
ATCTGCTGACTATCCATGTGGCTAGAGAGGTAGAGAGCTAGTTAAGTTAGCTGGCTAGCCACCTGGTTATCTAGTTAAGTCAGTTAGTATAGTCACCTGGCTGGCCAACTGCCAAGCTCGTTAATCAACTAGCTAAGTAAGCTGCCTAACCCGTTGGTGAGCTACTTAATCACCCCGTTAAGTCGGTTGCTTAATCAACTTGCTAGCTAGTTAAAAAACTAGTTAAGTCAGATGACTAGACAGCTAACTAGCTAGTTATTTCAGCTAGTTAAGTCATATTGCTAGCTAGGTAGATAGTTACTTGTCAGAGTGTTATAACAGCTAGCTAGGTAGTTGTCAGCTAGTTAAGTCACCTAGCTAGGTAGTTGGCTAGCTATGTAGCTAGATAGCTATTTCAGCTAGCAATATCAGCCGGCTAGCTAGGTAGCTAGCCAGTTAAGTCAGCTAGTTAAGTCAGCTGGCTAGCCAGCGGAGTTGCTGGGTAGCTAGCTTAAGTAACCTGGCTAGCCAGCTGGCTAGCTACTTAAGTCACCCAGTTAAGTCAACTCACTAGTCAGCAGTTTAGCTAGTTAGCTAGGTAGTTAATCACCTGGGAAGCCAGTGAGATACATAGGTAGATAGCTATTTAATTCAGCTCGTTAGCCACCTGTTTAGCTAGTGATGTCTGCTAGTTAAGTCAGCTAACTAGCCAGCTGGCTATCTACTTATGTCAGCTAGTTGAGTCAGCTGGCTAGCAAGCTGGCTAGCTGGTTAAGTCAGCTAGTTAATTCAAGTGGCTAGCCAGCTGGCTAGCTAGGTAGCTCACTACTTACATCAGCTGGCTAGCCAGCTGACTAGTTTAAGTC
>NW_007252040.1:0-2314 GCF_000164805.1 Carlito syrichta
TCTGCTGGAAAGCCATCTGGACCAGGGCTTTTTTTTGTAGGAAGTTTTATTACCTGGTCGATATCCTTGATTGTTATTGGTCTATTTATGGGTCTCAATTTCTTCTTGTTCCAACCTAGGTAGGTTGTGTGAGGTCAGAAAGTCTTCCATTTCCTTCTGGTTTTCAAGTTTGTTTCCATACAAGTGTACGTAGTAGTCTCTAATGATCTTTTGTATTTCTTCAGGGTCAGATGTGACTTCATCTTTTGTGTTTCTGATTATGCTTATTTGGTTTTTTTCTCGTTTTTTCTTGGTCAGTCTACCTAGGGGACCATCAATCTTGTTTACCCTTTTGAAGAACCAGCTTTTTGTTTCATTGATTTTTTGTATTATCTTTTTGTCTTCTATGTCCTGGATTTGGGCTTTTATTTTGGTGATCTGGATTCTTCTGCTGAAATTAGGGTTTTTGTGGTCTTGCTTTTCCAGCTTCTTTAGGTGGCTTGTTAGGTTGTCAATTTCTGTTCCTTCCATTTTCCTCATGTGTGTTTGTAGGGATATAAATTCCCCTCTTATTACAGCTTTTAAGGCATCCCAGAGATTTTGGTAAGATGTTTCTTCATTTTCATTTGTTTCCAGGTATCTTTTTGATCTCTGATTTGATGTCATCATTGACCCAGGAGTTATTTAGCATCATGCTGTTTAGTGTCCATGTCTTTGTGGGTTTTGGGCGGACTTTGTTGGTGTCAATGTTTATTTTTATTCCACTGTGGTCCGAAAAGGTGCATGGCAGAATTTCAGTCCTTTTAAATTTGCTTATACTTGATTTGTGTCCAATTATGTGGTCGATCTTAGAATATGTTCCATGTGGTGATGAGTAGAATGTGTATTCTGTGGTCTTTGGATGGAGTGTTCTATAGGTATCAATTAAGTCCATTTGGTCCAGAGTCTCATTGAGGTTCCGGATCTCCTTGCTGATTTTTTGTCCTGATGATCTGTCTAAGGTTGTGAGTGGTGTATTAAAGTCCCCAGTTATTATGGTGTTAGAGTCAATGTCTTTCTTTAGTTTTCCTAGAAGTTGCTTTATGAATGTTGGTGCACCTATGTTGGGTGCATATATGTTTAGGATAGATATTTCTTGTTGATGGAGTGAACCTTTTATCATTATGTAGTGGCCCTCTGTATCTTTTTTAATTTTTGATAGCTTAAATGGTATTTTGTCTGAAATTAGGATCGTGACTCCTCCTTTATTTTGTGTTCCATTCGCCTGAAAATTTGTTTCCTATCCTCTTACTTTGAGTCTGTGTATGTCCTTTCTAGTGAGATGAGTCTCTTGAAGGCAGTATATTGTTCCCTGGTGATATTTTATCCATTTTGTCATTCTATGTCTTTTCAGTGGTGTGTTTAGTCCATTCACATTGACTAATTATTGAAATGTGAGAGTTCGTCCCTATCATGGAGTTCTTATTGAGTTGTTGTTCTTCCACTTGGTTTTTTCTTTCTTTTTTTTTTTTTTTTTTTGGCTTTCTTTTGCTTTTGGGGTTGGTTCGTGTATATTTTATTCTTTTCCCTGTACTCTTGTGAAGAACGTTGTTCTTTTTTCCTTTTCTTCTGTGTTTAGTACTTTCTTAAGTGTTTCATGTAGAGATGGTTTTGTGGCTGCATAAGTTCTTAGGGATTGGATATCTGGGAAAGATTTTATTTCTCCCTCACTGATGAAGCTTAGCTTGGCCGGGTAGGTTATTATTGGTTGAAATTGTTTATCCTTTAGGACTTTGAAGATAGGGCTCCAAGCTCTCCTAGCCTGCAGGGTTTCTGCAGATAAATCTGCTGCTATTCTGATTGGTCTTCCATGGTGGGTGATCTGGCCTTTTTCTCTTGCTGCCTTTAGGATTTTTTCTTTTGTGCCTACTTTATTTAGGCGAATTATTATGTGTCTAGGAGTTGGTCTTCTCATTTGTTGTCTTGCGGGGGTTCTCTGAATCTCTTGTGTTTGAATTTTTGTATCACTGATTAGATAGGGAAATTTTCTTGAATGATCTCGTGGAAAGTTTGTTCCAATGTGGTCTCTGTTTCTCTTTCTGCCTCAGGGAGTCCGATTATTCTTAGGTTAGGCCTCTTGAGGTAGTCACTCATCTCTTGAAGGTTTTGTTCTGTCTTTTTTAGCTTATTTTCTGTGTTTTTAAGAGTTTGGGTTATTTCTATATTTTGGTCCTCAAGCTCTGAGATTCTTTCTTCTGCTTGGGTAATTCTGCTTTCCATGCTTATCAATTTGTTATTTATTTCATTCACAGTATTCTTTATTACTGTTATCTCAGATATCAGCTCCTTCCTAGTT